>NW_011359125.1:2803933-2829921 GCF_000735185.1 Notothenia coriiceps
TAATTTGTTTTAATATATTACATATTACTTTAAAAAAAAGTAATATATTACACTACTTTGTTACTCTCTACATAAAGTAACTCGTTATTTTACTCGCCGAGCACGTACGAACTGCGCATGCGTGAGTGGCAATAACTCTCCTTAACAGCAGGCGGAGGTAGTGTGTATTCGTATTCGTCATTCAAAACAGGCAACAACCGGAAGACAGAGAAGAAGAACAGACTACGTCATAACAAACAACAAATAGTGTGTGCATTAGCTTCACCTTAGCATGTGTTCTTTGCAGGTGTTTGTTGAGGTCAATTCGCGCAGATTACGTACATATAAACCTGCGGCGGAAACCCCTCTTGTCTGTCAGTGTGATTATGACTGATTTTTAGTAAGTAACGAAGTAACGTGTGTCGGGGCAATGTTATTAACTGTAGTGTGATTACTGAATTATAAAAGTAGCGCGTTACACTACTCCGTTACAAAAGTAAAAGTAATATTATTACAGTAACGCGTTACACCCAACTCTGACCACATCTAAGCTGTCCTTCTCGACTTTTCCACTGCTCCTTTTTTGCTTTTACACAGCCAACATGGGCAGCTTTATGTTGTTTAAAGAAAAAAGCAGTCGTATGTAAATGAAAGCGACCTTTCATTTTTTGTGCATGTTTAAATATATGGTTAGACGAGAAATAAAGTAGTTGTAAAGTTGTTGAGCCTCGTGAAATAAAAAAAAAATAGTATTCCAGTCCTAGTTTACAGACATAAAAGCTGAAAAGCAATGTTGCATTCAGTATTTCAGTAACAAGAAAAGATAGGATTCCTAAAGTATGTTAGGATTTCCTCTCACATTTAGGAAAAGCCTATCTTCATATCTCATTTTAGGATAGGAAGTCTCTAACACAGCCCCAGGAGGCGACGCTAATTTAGCACCTAGCATGCTTTCTCCCTTCAGTCACTCACAGTCAGCGCTTGTTGTTTATCGAAGCTTGGCCTTTTAATGATGAAGACAAATGAGCTCATTATTAAGAGCTTGCATGTACGCGTGAGATTAAGTGTGTTTGTTTTCACCTGCGTCTTTCGCTCTACTTTATGTTCTCATGTGTATAAGTGTGTTTTGCACGTGTGAATGTTTGTGCTTGTGTATAAGTGTGTATGCAAATGTCTAACCTTTACCTTGTTAAAGCCCCATCTCACGAGGTTAATTGCTTCATTTAGCCTCGATTGTTGAATTTCCCCCACTTTCTAAGCTCAGCACTCTATTGTCTCCTGGCTGTGTGTGGGCCATGGTGTGTGTTCTTGCTCATGAGTGTATTAAGCCCTCATGATCATCATCAGCAGAGTGCAGGGGAGGGGCTCGCTACCCACACTTTCTATTTAATTGTATTACCAGCCCATACGGCCGCGGTGTACTTTTTGATTTCTCATCATGTGCAGCTATTATTAGACGCTGTTCATTTGCTAAGCGTATTTACAATAAGCGTGATACTGTCATGGATGAGAGAGACATTGAAGACAGACTATGAAACTAAATTAACGCCTAACTGCATTTTAATCTAAAGAGATCATTTGGGAATACTTTTACAACTAATGGCATGTTTATTAACAGAGTCATGCTTGTGAATTGTTGTATAATGGGGCTCGGGTAGTTTGCCTGGAAAGCACATGGCAGTTTTCTTGGCTATGCTGCAGTTTTATCACTGGACATTAGGGGGTGCTAAGACACAGGGGGGGCAAATTGATGGAAAACATATGAGAAATAAAAAAGCAAAGTAAGGAAATGTCTGAAAAAATCACGATACGAGACACTGTTATGAATCCCTCCACTTTATTTATCAACAAATGGTCACAAAGTCACCGTACAAAACCAACTTCCAACATGGAACTGCATTGGAATGTGATTATTTTTTACCACGCACACACACACACACATTCAATACCAAAATTAAATAGAATTGTTTTTATAAAATAAAGGGGCAGAGGAATAAGAGACACATTAAGTGATATTAAGACATGCAGTGACAAATATAAAAAATAGACATTTGTTTTTTTTCTGTACAAACATACATGGACACATATAAATATATAGAAGTAAAAAAGAGTGTATTTTTAAAATACAAAGGTCAAATTGTACAGTTACATTCCATGATAACAAAACATCATTTCCACTAACACTGTACAATATTGTACACCATAAAAAAAAAAGCAGAAATTAGATCACACAACAGTTGGTTCCTCCCTGTGGAGTCTGTTCACGCTGCTGTAAACATTACAAATGAAGAAAGGGTACAGTTCTTGTTGGCGGATTTCCATTTGAAATCACTCATTCGCACAACTTTTACAGAGACGGTAATAACAGCTGAGCAATCTGTTCTTGAAGCGCTCGCTTTGATGCCTTTAAGTCATCTTGATACCTACTTCAGTGCCGTGTTTTTCCCTTTTTTCTCTGGGAGTCTTTTTCGCACTGAGAGGTATCAAGGATATTTGGTAAAAAACAAACAAGACAGGCATTACAGTGAACGAGAAAACAGTCATCATGACGGTCATATATGTTGGCACAAAGAACAAGAAGGATGTTGTGAAATGCGAAACCATGCTATGCCTCCTCTTAGTTCTGCCTGACATCCTGTAGCAGCTTGTTGATCTCGTGCACCAGCTCGCTAGCGTCCATGCCGGGCTCATGGCGGCTTTCACTTCGCTTGCCGCCCTGATGGAAGACGCCATCAAAGTCGTCTTCCTCGTAATTCTCCGGGATCTCCTCCATGGCCGGCAGCCATTTGAGGTGCGGTGGCTGTCCATTGGTGGAGGTGGAAGTGGGCGTGGAGGATGAGGAAGGAGAGGGGGTGACGTGATTGTTTCCCACACTTCCACTTCCGGGGTTAAGGTAGTGGGTGTTGGCCGCCCATGCAGCCACACCCGGAGGGTAAGCGGGGGCTTTCCCACCCGGCAACAAGCCTCTGCGGTTGTCCTGAGGAACAGTGTTGTTACTGTGGTTACCTGCAATGTTGCCACCGCGCCCGCTTCCCCTCTCAGCGGTCGACGAGGACGAAGGCGGGCTAGTTTCAGTGCACTCTGCGTACGAGTCCATGTTAGGGGGGAGGAGCCTCTGGAACACAGAGTTCATCTCGGTGAGGAGGGAACCAGCCCCTCCTCCGGCAGCCGCACAAGCGTCACTCCCATCTCCGGGGACCCCTGCCTCTTCGCTGCCGGGCTCCTTGCCGAAAGTGGAGAAGCTCTTGCGGCGCTCCGAATCGACAGAGGACTCGTCGTCGTCGAGCTGCTGGGGCTGCTGGGAGGACTCCTCCCCGGGGATGTACATGTTGTTGCGGTAGTCGCAGGAAGCAGGCGAAGTAAGGGGGGGCATCCAACACTGGTCAGAGTGTCCCAGGATGCGACATTCATCCGTGCACAGTCTCATAGCTGAAGAAATAAAAGGACATAGTTAGGACCAGCTTGAAAACTTTTTTTAATGACTAGAACAGAACAATAAATAGAGGAGAAAAACAGAGAATTACAAAGCAAAAACAAGCAACAGATAATAAATAATGTTCAAAATTCTGGGGTTTGTTAAAACGTGGTGCTTTGGTAAAACAAGCTTATATATAATTGAATAATATTGTTCATGAGACCTGAAACTGTGGTAAGGAGGGGTAAGGTGTTTTTTTGTATGTAATATGCTGTCCTCATACATTTATTGGAAATAACTAATCCAGCATGAAAAAAACCCATTAAAATGCCAAAAATATAATAAATCCTTTTTGATTTTGCTCTTTGTCAACTAAGATAGGGAAACTCAAGGATCCTCACAAACAATATCCTTTTGCCAACCCTATTGATTACCCCATGTACAAAACATGTTCAATATTTCATACATAAGTGCTCTTTCATTGGCCTCAAGGTCACAAGGTACTGGTTTCCTTTTTTCTCATTATCTCTACATATCCCTGCTTGGAAGACCATATTGGTGATATGTACAGCTGACGGCAGAGATAGCAGGGCAGTGCCAGGTAAGAAAACAGTTTGTGGAACTGGATAAATAAATGAATAATTACGAGAAGCCTCCCAAATGGCATTCCAGGCAGTTGTTAATGTAATATTTGGCTGCTCTGCCAAGCATGCCCGCATCTCCTGAATATACTCGGCTGAGGCAGAGATTCGCTTGTTTAGTTCTTTTATCATATCTAGCATGAATAGCCACATTTGCCCATCTAAATAAAAAAATCTAAACAAATTAAATCTGTAGAAGAGAAAGAGGGATAATCCTCCCTCTCGGCTTATTATCTCCTTCCCCTCCCCTTTTTTTTTCATATTAGCATAAGAGATAGAGGAAGGGAAGGGGAGGTAGGAAGGAGGTGCATCACCTCCAAGTCTTTCTCAAAGGAAGAAGAAAAAAAGAGATACTGAAACACTGCCCATGTCTGCCACCCCTCCCTTTAGCCATCTCAATAAAGATAGAGAATGCATTAACAAGTACAGAGGAGCGAGAGACGCCGAGGAGCTCTCAGGCATGTAAGAGTGTGGGAGAGACGGACGGCGTAAGTGAGGGAGAGGGAGAATAACATCATTCTAAAAGCAATTACTATGAATTCTCCTCAGTTCAGACATGAAAGCGCACCACTGTCACTCACCAGGGGGGTAAAAAAAGAGAAAACGCGTACCGCTGAGTGACAGGCGACTCATCTCCTCTCCGGGGAGGATTTTACAGACACGACTCTAACTTAGGGTCACACACTAAGATACACAAAGCCACACACAAACAGCCAAACACACTGTAACCCTCCTCGGTGTGATAACGAGCGTGGAAATGAGGGCTGTGTGGAAGAATGGGCCTCAGCACAATGGGGATTGTGTTGGGAACAGGGTGAATGGAATGGCTGTAAAGGCAGGTGTACAGCCAAATAATGGGTTTAGGCCTGCGGTTGTCCATGGCGATCAAATGTGTAAGGAACAAGGTGGCCAAGCTCTGGGTGTGGTCCGGGGATAATAGCTCATTTCACGGATTATGATTTGTTCTTGGAATCTGAGAAAAAACTCAATCTTGTCATTTTAACAGATTTGGAATATACTGAAGCCCTCAGAGGCAAGAGATGTTTTTTTTTATTTTGGGGATTAAATATCTAAGTCTAAGCAATTTTTTGGGTTTCTTCAGAGTTTTTCCTTATCTGCTGCGATGGTCTTCTGACTGAGGGTGTCATGCTGTACACAGTGTAAAGCCACCTGAGACAAATGTGTAATTTGAGATATTTGGCTGCATAAATAATATTGATTGATATGTCCAATTTTAATGGTTTCATCTTCTGAGCAGGTACAAAAAAGATTTTCCAGGACCTTTTTTCCAAATGAATTTGAAATCTATGAGAAAAAGGAGTAAAGACGTTTGGGCACATATTATTTGTATGTGTTGTTGTAATACTCAGTTTGGCCACAAGAGGCTGAAGTGCACCGCTTCCCCAATGTTCCAAGTAAGGATAATAAAACTACATGTAGCCTATTATTCTGGAGGAGTTTTAACATGTTAAGACATTTATTTTAGTGTTGAGATGAGAGACAGTCAGGATGAGAAGGTGACGTAAGTTTCAGCTCACCTGGGTGGAGTCGATGGTGCATTTCGAGGTGTATGAGGTCAGAAAAGCCCTCCCCCAGCAGCAGCCTGTCCACAGGGGATTCCCGACCCATGTCACAGTCACTGTCCCCCGCCTCGCTGTCCCCACGGCCACTGTCCTTCAGGCTGAACTTGTCCATGTCTTGTAATGCATATCTAAGAGGGACACAAAGAAAAATCATAAACAAATAGAAGTATCAATCTGTCGGAGAGATCTGAAAAACAATGTTTTGCAAATACAAAGTGAGGAAGCGTTATGTGTTGCTGGTAGTATCAATCTCAGAGGACACTGATGACAGGAAGGAATCTATCATTTAAAAATGTAAGGCTGCTCCTGGAGTCTGTCAAGTATCTAGACAACACTCGGGTCCATAAATTCTAAAGGCAGGTAGATCCCTCAATAAAATCACAACAGCCACAAGGGGCAACAATAAATCTATCAACCAGAGATCATAAGGGGACAATATGATGAAAGTAATGATGCTTTGCAACCTGAACCCAATTTGTTTTTTTTAATTGATTTTCAGATATGTGTTGCACGCTTTTGAAACTGAATGACATTGGTGTGATAACTGAAATATGACAACAAAAATACATTTACACGCCATCAAATTATGATCTACATATAACTGAGCAACTGACAGGCACAACTGAACAACAGGTTGTTGGAACATGTAATATACAATGAAAAACAAGGATTTGAAAAGTAAACAAAAGATAATCTTTCAGGGGCAGGTGGACTGAGTGATTGGGGTAAATTACCTGTAGCTGCGGGAGTATTTGTTGCCACGGAAACTGGGTCTGGGCTGGTACTGGCCCTGATGGAGCATGGACAGAAGCTGTGAGACTTGCTACATCCAAAAAAAATATCAAAAGAAAGAAAAAAAACAAAAGGAAAGAAACGAAAAAAGGGGGGTTGAAAAACAGATGGGAATTGAGGAGGAGAAAAAAAAGAAGGGAGACAACACAAAAGACAAAATAATGGATGAGTAAACACAAAATGGATGATGGAGAGGCAGCTGAAATGGTCGAGACAAAATGGATGATGTTTAAACTAAGTATTAAAAAAAGAGATTGGAGGGGGGGGTTCTATGTAAATATGGAGACATATGACTGAGGGGGTGAGTCAGGTGGTTATGATGGAGGTAATGGTGACGGGGTGCAAACAAGGTAAAGACAGACACATAGACAATCATCAACAGTTTTATTGAGTCACTTTTAACTACGGGCAGTGTTGATTAAGCCGCTGTCACACATGGAGATGAGTTAATTTGCTCAAACGGACACAGCTGTGTGAAGATGAGAATGCTAGTGTGTGTGTGTGTGTGTGTGTGTGTGTGTGTGTGTGTGTGTGTGTGTGTGTGTGTGTGTGTGTGTGTGTGTGTGTGTGAGTGAGAGAGAGAACATTTGGAAAGGGGCTGAGGGACCATATTTGACATTTTCTGTGTGTGTGTGTGTGTGCGTGCATGTGTGTGTATGTGTGTGCTCACCTCCACTGGTGGAGTTGCGTGTGCCAGTTCCAGGGCGAAGCTCTCTGGAATGTGATTGGACGAGATGGTCACCAGGCTGTTTAGTGACTGGCGGCTGTGGTGGTTCTGCCGGCTCCCCATCTGGGCTCGGTCCATGGGGGGCGTGTCCGACGGCGAGCGGTGGTGAGCTCTGATTGGCAGCGTGCCATTCACCGTGGGAACAAGGGTGATGTCACCTTTGTGGATTTGGCGGGCAGGCTTCTTGGGATGGTGCTGGTGGGTGGATTCTGCCACCCGGCAGTTGTACGAGTGCCTCGTGTCCTTCTTCTCCCGGTTACAGCTGGCGGCGAACAAAACCATGATGACCAGGAGCACGGTGCAGATGGCTCCCAAGGAGATGATGATGATCAGGGAAGCGTCGAGGGACGACTCCCCCTGGTCCATCACCTGGACGTGATTCTCCATGTTCTCATAGAGGGTGATTTTAAGAGCCGCCTTAGCACTGAGGTTCTCCCTACCCTGATCTCTAACCACCACAGTCAACTCAGCGTGTTCATGGGGGAAGTTCTCCAAACTTGCGTTGGCGTGGATTTCACACGTTCTTGGGTCAATCATGAAGAATCCTTCCTCGTTGCCGCTGAGGATGGAGCAGATGAGCTCGGCATTGACCCCGGTGTCGCGATCAGTCGCCCTAATAGCGGTTACTAAGTGTCCGGCATCTGTGAACTTTGACGCAGGCACGTCAGCAGTGAAGTTCCACAGCTGGGGGACTACGATGACCGGAGGATTGTCGTTTTCATCCAGAATGTTCAGAATTACCGTGGCGTTGCTGACCAGCGGTGGTTTCCCCGCGTCTTTGGCTTGCACAACAAACGTGATGCGACTAACGTCCTCACGATCAAATGTGCGCAGAGCGTAGATGGCGCCATTGGAGGGGTCAATAGTGACGTAGGTGGAGATGGAGCTCCCATGAACAGAGTTCTCCAAGATGGAGTAGCTCACCTGTCCATTGTTGTCCAGATCAGGATCAGTGGCCATGATGGAGGTCAGATACGCTCCAGGGGCATTGTTCTCCGATTTAAATATCTCATACTGACCCTTCTCGAACCGTGGGGGGTTGTCATTTTCATCAGTCACATGCACAGTAAAATGTTTGACAGTAGAGAGACTGGGGGTCCCTCGGTCCTCGGCCACCACTGTTAGACTGAACTCTGACCTCTTTTCTCGATCCAGGGACACATTTGTCAAAATCATGTAGTTGTTCTCGTAGGATTTCTGAAGTTTGAAATATCCTTGACCGTGAAGCTTGCACTCCACTTCACCATTCAGCCCAGAGTCAAAGTCCTCCACCCTAACCAGAGCTACAAACGTGTCCAAAGGAGAAGCCTCAGATATATAAGCTGCGTCCCCATTTCCTTGAGAGGACATGAGATTGATGCTTATGTCAGGTTTATTGTCATTCACGTCCACCAGTTTGACCAGGATCTTGCAGTGAGCTGGCATGGAGTTGGGACCCATATCCTGTGCTTGGACATCAATGTCATAAGAGTTAACAGCCTCATAGTCCACGCGCCTGATGAGAGTCAGACGGCCACTGTCAGGATTAATCTTGAATGTCTCCATTATTTTGGGGGACACGTGACTGCTGAATGAGTAGACTATTTTGGCGTTGGTGCCGTCATCCGCGTCAGTGGCGTTCATGTCAATGATCAGTGTGCCAACAGGTGCGTTTTCTGGGAGATTTATGACATATGATGACTTTTCAAAAATTGGGCTATTGTCGTTTGAGTCACTGACACTGATTTTAAGGAGGGTCGAACCTGTTCTTGGGGGAACGCCCCGATCAGAAGCCGTGTATTTAAGTTCATACCCGGACCGCACCTCCCGATCCAACTCCCTGAGCACCACCAGCTCTGCATATCTAGCCCCGTCAGTCCTGGACTGGATATCAATCTTAAAGAAGTTGTTGGGCTCTAAGGCATACGTGTATAGTGAGTTTTCCCCGACATCGGGATCTGTGGCGCTGTCCAGGGGAATGCGCGCACCCACAGCCGCGCTCTCAGAGATTTCAATGGGGATAACGGCACGGGCGAACAGGGGTGCGTTATCGTTGATGTCCAACACTTCCACCTCGACGTGAAAAAGCTGCAAGTGCTCCGTGGGGAGCGTCAGCACGTCAAATTGAATAGAACAGTTGAGATTCTTTTCGCAGAGTTTCTCACGGTCAATTTTGGTCCTGATGCTGATTTCTCCGTCCTGCTCGCGCACCGTGAGGAAAGACGAGCCCCCCCTCTGCATGGCTCTGAAGCGCAGCGACACGGAGCTCGGAAGTTTTGCCACAACATCCGTGACATCTTCTTTCAAACGGGCAATAACTGTGCCCACCTTCTGCTCTTCGTGAATCTGGTATTTCAATGTATTACTGGTGACGTGTTGAGTCGCCATTGCCAAAACAGCCACAACTTTCCACATTCTTGTCACAAATAGTCCTTGCATTTTTCCTGGTTGCATTTCTAGCTGGAGCAAAACACAAATCCCCCGAAAAAAACTCCAACCGCAGTCCCAGTTTTAACTTACTAAATGCTGTGCTCCTTCAATCAGCAGCTGCATGTCTCTCCACGCAGCGAGGAGGAAAAACATTCAAATGTTAAAGATAAACTTGCTCAAGTTGTTCTAATCTTCAAAAGACATCCAAATGTACGTCTGCCTGCCTCCTTACAGATATGTTACGCGCGTCCAGTGTGCGCGAGGAGCATCTGAATGCCACTGAAATCTGTGCGCTCTTCCTCCCTCTCTTCCCTGCGTCTGCTCTGTGTGCCGTGCGCTCTCCTTCACTGCCTCACTCCGTTTGAGCTGCCTCTGCATACTTGCCCAAAAATAACCCGCCTCTAACCAGTACATCAGCCCCGGCCTCCCTTTTCACATGTCGGGAAAGACAAACGCTTCTCAAATCAAAAGCTGGCTGGTGGCCACTCAAACTCCAGAGGAGAGAGGGAAGGAGGCGCAAGAGGGGAGGCAAGTGGGGGGATTAAAAAAAAAAAAACACCCCGCCCTGTGGGGTTCACTCACCCTACATCTCAGAGTAACGATCATGCCCTTACAATGGACAAGGGAGAAAATAAACTGAAGAAGAAAACATTCATTGAAAAAGCTTATCCTGCCGTTTTTCACTGCTATAAAACCACAGGAAGGTTTATGAGTTCCTCGCTTCAGGTCTGTTCTCCCCAGACAGCATGGAGACGCACAGAGTCTAAATAACCATAAGACAAAGATAAAGTCACCTCAATCACCAGCAGTGTCACCCACCACCTTTAAAGCATTGAGGCACACTTTTGTTATAGCACCCACAACCTATCCACAAACAGCTGACTGCACTGGGTTGCAGGGCATTGTATATGCATGCCTTATAATGTATTTGGTCTTCACTTTTAAGTGGCAGCTGACTACCCCTCTTCTTTATGCACAGGCACTTTGTGCTGTATATGTTTGAAGTGAAAAAAATATTTTTTCACATGCGTCTCATCTGTGGCTGTCTATGGGTGCAGAGTATAAGCCGGGTAAGCTGTGTGGAGAATCGCGTTGAAAGGCAGCCGGACTCTAATGAATGCCTTTAAAGAGTTGGTCACGCCGAGGAACAGCTCTGTCCCCGTGCACAAATCTGTTCAACATCACTTCAAACTCCCTGCAGGAAGGAGGGCTTTTTGATAACGAGTGCAGCAACAAAAAAAACTCACCAGCTTGGATTATATATTTTTAAACAGATAAATGAAGAAATTAAATGAGAGAAAGAAAGGAATGAGGGGAGAGACATCTAAGGTTTCACAATTGTGCACAACTGGGACCTCACATTCTGGAGACCATCTGGAGCAGTTTGTTTGGCACAAGGACCCGGCGATTACAGCCAACCAAACAAGGCTCAAACAGAGCCCCAAAACCCCACACAACTGCGAGGAAATTATTGTCACGGGAATAGTAGAAGACCCCGCCCCCCCCCCCCCCCCCCTCCATTCGCACATTTCGTCATGTGCACGAGTTTGCGCGCGTCAAAGACAGAGGATGGAAACATGCGCTCAGCTAATAGGGACTTCAGTTATTGCAATAACAGCTTCATAAATATTCAAATGAAATACTATAGCAGTGGAGTTGGGAGACGCAACTATACGTGACCATCTGTGGCAGAACTCCCAGAACAAGCACCCTCCGGAAGAAGAGTACAACTCATAACTGCCCCGCTCACCCTCACCGATCGCTTAGCTGAAGTAATTGGCAACACTTTCAGAATGATTTCGGAGACCATAATTAACCTTAAGGAATAGACAGATACGGAATCTGCCAAAACAAATGAATAATTTACCACCAGCTGCTACCAACTGGCTTCATGAGCAATGTAATATGTAAAACTAAGCAGGATTAGATGTTATCCATTTGAACCACGTGATTCAATGTGGGCTGATCTTCTAAGGAAACAAAACAATATCTTATTAAATATTCGAAAACGTGCACGGACATCAACCAGAAGCCTGTTTTTTTATTTTAAACCCAGGAGCCTTAAATTGGCGGAAAAACCTTTATTCCCCTCTCCCTGTGTCTATTCATGTCTGCAAAATGTTTGCATTCACGCCTCCTTCTTTTGCACATCTTTCACCATAGTGGTATTTAAACAGGTTTGATACGGGCGCCTAACATTTCCATAGCTCCGAATGCTCACAATGCAGTAATGCAATTATGCCCTGCGTCCCAGAGAAGCTAATCACATTTGGAGAACAAAGTCCGCTCTGGAGTTTCTGGAAGAAGGGGAGCAAAAGAAAGAGTCGGAGGGGGTGGAGGTGAGAGTGGGGCGCGCGGGGGTCTTAAACACTGCGCGGAATAAAACAATTAATGTATAGAGCGAGGGGGTATAATCTAACTAAAAAGCAGATGGAGACTTAATACATTTAGACACGCTACATAACCAGAGGAGCCGAACAAACATGGCCTTTTGGGCGCTTAAGAACTCCAATAATCAAGGTGAAAAATATTCATCCTCAGCAGCAGGTGCAATACTCTTGTACGTTTTTTGTTTAACTTCTCCTTCTCCCGGGCTCCACCAAGATCATTTTATTGATCCATAGGTTGCTCTGAGGCCCAGATCTCCACACATACAAAAAAGGCGATCAGCAATAAACAAACAAACAAACAGCTCTGGTTGCAGCTCCCCTCATTATCGGCTCCCTGTGCCGGGGCCTTGTAGCCATAAAGTGATAGCGTGACTTAAACGTCTGTCGTGAACATTCATGGCAATACTCTCTCCCTCCCTCCCAGCAGCAGGTGGGGCGGCCATAGTAAAATGTGCCTCTAGACCCCGGTTCAGATTGGAGTCAAGAGGAATGTGTGTGTGCTTTTGGGTTGTAAAGGCACGCGAGCATCTGTCGCCTCGTCTGCCCGCTCATTGTCACTTATTCAATTAGCGGCGATTTGGTGGTTTCCATTCCAACGTTGGGGGGTGTTGGACCACAGAGAAGGAGTTTGCTTGCACTGCTGCTGAAGGGAGACATACCTCCCCCTAACACACACACACACACACACACACACACACACACACACACACACACACACACACACACACACACACACCAGAGCAATGATTGTTATTCATCAGAGTTCACTTTCCCCCCATCCTCTTATTCTCTTTCATTAGGGGTCCATGGGGCTTTATTACTTTATGACTCGTTGGCCACCATTGTGTGTGTGTATCTGTGCAGGGAAGACAAGAAAGAGTCTGCCCTGCCTTGTTCTTGCTCACAGTCCATGGTGGTGATCACACTCTGAGCGCAGCATATTGCAAGCGATGTCAACAGTTGGCCGACAAATGTATAGCCCAGGCAGAACTATAGGGCTGCTGAAAAGAATGTGTCTGGTCACCTTTTTTTTAAAGCGCGGAGCATTACTGCAACGCTCCTACAGTCCCTCAGGCCGGCACCCAATGAAAAGAGCAGGCTGTTACTTTTTTTTTTTTACAGACTTATGCGGTAGGAGAGGTGTATAAAATATTCATACCTTCCCTCTGCAGGGGCAGTACAAAGTGTCATTTTAACTCCAGCACGGACATACTGTATGGTTGACCAATGCATTTTCTTTTCTGTTCCATTCTACTCCTAAAGGACCGTGAACTGTCAACGCTTGGCTTTGAGAAATTTCCCCAGTAGAACTTATTTTTCTTTGTTGTCAATATCAAATAAGAAGCTCCTTCCCTGTTCCATTGTAGTTTCTGGGTTGGAGTTTGTTTGTTTTGCATGACATGAGGGAGCAGTTTGGGTGTCTAATCATCCAGTCATTCTTTCCCTGGCCTCATTCTCTCGCTCTGATTCATACCTAGCTGACTTTATGTGTACACTTTATCTGACTGAATGGCATTGACAGTGAGGTGCTTTCCCCTTACCAAGACATGGCACAGAGAAACACAAAGGCATCACTCACAATCAGCACTGCAGCACTCAGGACTGAACTACTTTATCTCTCTCTGTCTCTGTAAGCAAGGCCCAGCTTCACATTTAAACATCTCTAGTTCCTTCTAATAACTGTTATTTTTATTCTCTCAGTCCTACATTAAAGGATAATTCTAGTTTACTGCAATTTAGGACTCATTTTGTGGTGACTACTTTATTTTTCTTATAATAACATACTCAGCGGAGTAATTGCCTCAATTTGAAGACACAGTGACATTGCCACAAGTCAGAATGGGCTGAAAACATTTTTCCTTAACATTTGCTAATGATTGCATTCATTGCACAGGAAAATCTGTATCCAGACAACTGCAGCAAGTATGGTAAAGGTTTTTTTTTATACCTATTTCTTCATCTGACTGCTTATGTTCCCAGATATTAACTTGGTGAAGGCAATGTTTTTTATTCCTGATAGTGATTCATGGGAAATTCAACGAATACGAAACCAGGGTTACAATAAACGAACTATTATTCATGACAATATCAGAATATATCAGGAAATGTGCTTGTTTGCTTTCTTTTTCACCTGCCATGAATGTTATCAGCTAATTAAATAGGCGTTATCAGCCTCCTATATAGGGTTTTGAAGCAGCCTGCTAAGAGTGGGATCAAAAGGAGGTTATAAAGTATTCACATAGTTAATCACCTACATGATTACAAGAAAACAACGCAGCTTTAATGGCACTGGTTAGTATGACAGGAGCAAAACAGGAAGTCGGGTGACATTATACGAAAAGCGGCAAAGAATGTGTAAAGAAGTGCATAATTAAACAAAAATATCACACAACTTTGCTGTTTGTGTTGCGTGTTACGTACTCAGAGATGGGGTCGTTACTCAACAAAAGTAATATATTACATATTACTTTTAAAAAAAAAGTAATACATTACTTTACTTCGTTACCTCTCTACATAACTCATTACTTTACTCGTTACTTTACTTGTTTCTTTACTCGTTACTTCACATTAATTTTGCGTTACTCAGCAACAGCCTATAGCCACAACTTAAAACTTAGGCTTACATGTGCACACATATAACAATTACTATTGCAATAAGGAAGACATAACACAAGTTAATAACGGTGAAAATTCTAGTTTTTGCTGCTTGTTCGGAGTCGGCACACACTCAACATCATCACTCTGGGTTCTGGGGTCTTTAGCTACTAGCTCCGAGAGTTGCCCGGTCATAAACTGGTCACAACAACAACTTGCTTGGGCAGCCCCTCCTTAAGGGAGATAACGGCTGCTCAAGGCTGGGCATCTGCGTCAGAGGGTGAAAGATGACATGCAGGGGAAGTTATTCCCAAATAGTAACAACTAGTCTAGTCTGTCAATGGGAGAATCTAGTCATTTTTTCACGCAATGTTAGTAACTATTGTGTGATTACTGAATGTATAGAAGTAACGCGTTTCGCGCAATGTTTGTAACTGTAGTGTGATTACTGAATTTATAACAGTAACGCATTACATTACTCCGTTAACGACAAATGTAATATTATTATTACCCAACTCTGGACGTACTGTATGTTGACTTATTTTATTGTTTAACTTAAGTAACGTAAGAAACATACTTGTTCTAACCTAAACGACCTTTATTTCCCAAACCTTACCAGTAGTCTTGTTTATGTTCAACTTTTGGGTTTAAAACTGCGATTGTTTTACTTTTACATCTTGGGGGTCGGTGCAGTTTGGCCGATCTGAAGCATAGAATGGTGGTGACAAACTGACAATGGCTATATTAGGCTAATAACATTTATCATCCAAGCCAACATATACTTCCATTACGCACACCCATGCTCTTTATCCTTTATTTTTACCCACACATAATAGTTTTGCATTGTTAGCTGTTTTGTTTGCAAGCGCTGTTTCACATGTTGACAAGGAAAACTAAATGGTCTTAAAAATAAATTATTAATAGTCTATTGTCATCCCATGACTACTGTCGTGCTTTTGACTTTCCTTTTTAAAGTGGAACATTTCCTATTCATCCAACGTTGCTTCAATGCCATTCAATTCCAACAACCCATCAAGACGCTGTCTAATATCTGCAGACATGAGTGTCAATTGGATGCTTAGAAACAATTTTCTTGACTCTTAAAGGGTTTCTTTTTGAAGATAAGAGCGCCTTTACAAAAATGCAATTCAGTGAGGAAATATAAATTACAAATGAATATTAATTAGGAGGGCACTTGAGAGCCGTGAGCTCGATATCCATCCACTAATGTCTTGCAGGAGTCACCTTGAATTAATGGAGAAAACAGAGTTAGGGACTATTAGTCTAAAGGAGGAAATGCTATCAGACGGTTTGAAGACGCAACCCCTAGTCCCTGTGAGTGTGTGTGTTCATGCACCCCGTCACGTTGATCCCAGTGTGAACGTGTTTGTGTGTTTGATTGACGTGTTGTTGATTTGTCGGGGACTGCCTTTTCCCAGATTCCATGTCTGTCTGCAGCTGATGACTGACAGCTAATTTGTGGACCACAGATTAGTGTTTTTGAAAAAGGGAACTCTTTTGGAGACGCACCACATCCAAACTGAATTGGTCCCATTTGGAGCCGATTTCTTTGACAGAAGATGTGAGTCTGGCTAGTAATGAGGACAGGGCCAAGTTTTCTTCCTCAGGAAGGCCGCCATCGTCTCCAACATAACTGTTATAGCGCGCCGTGACAGCTGCTCCTTTTTGAACATGTCACTGGACATGTGTGAACAGTGTCAGAACGTTTTCATTAGCACCAGTAAAGACTGCAAGAAAATCCCATTTTGATTGATGAAAAGTTTTTTTTTCAGCTGTGCGGTTCTGATTAAGAACTTGTAATGAGGTTGAGGTCATGTGCCTCAAAGAGAAATGAAAGACTTCTGCACCCTTCTTACATCCTGTATGAATTAGGAAATGTTAGCTTGTAAGCAACAGCAGTAGAACAAATAGCGACAACAGCCACAGAGCACACAGCCTAACTCAAAACAGAGATCCCTGGGGCGCACACACACACTCATACAAACCCAACCTAACTAGCTCCAGAGACTTGCTGGCACACACTAGCCTCTGAAGGGTGTAGGTTCATACACGAGGAAACCAGGAACAGGGGAAAGTGCTGCAGCACTGCCAGGTCTGTGTGACACAAAGCCCTCGTTGTTTCCCCTGATCGCAAATCCTAACAACTTGGATTGATTATAGGTAAGAGAACATGAGCTGTAATAACAAACCTATACTTAGAGTTCTCTGTTTAAAGCCTAGACAGATATAAAACCTGTCTGTGTGTGTGCTCAAGTGAGCGTGGTCGTGCACGCGCACTCATGAGGCGATTTTCCGGCAGGGGTTAGGCCCTCACTAGAGTGTTACATGTTTAAGTGTCCCCTTGTGACCCACTTCCTGGGGTTCCACCAGATTTACTGTTCCTGCAGTTCTGAGAGCTGGCAGCTGGGGAATGGAGAAATGGATGGATGGTTGCTTGGTGGGGGGGCGGCATGATAAAGGGTGGTGGGAAGGGTTGAAGGAGCGAGGGAAAGAATCAAGGGAGGGATGATGAATCCTCAGGAGCGTGGAAAGGTAGAGGCAAAAGTTGAAATATGTCCGGGCCTGATAAAAGTCTGGATGAAGGGAGGGAGAAGTGGAGAGGTGGAAGGGAGGGACGAGGAAGGGTCAAGAAGTGGAGTTGATCAAAGAAAAGGGTGGAGTTAGAAGGTATAAAGGGGGAAGCAGTGAGGAGAGGGCGTGGAATTGGAAATGGGGGGAAACAAAGAAGGAATTGAGAAGAGAGAAATTAAGGGATGTGTGGGAGGGAGACGTGTAGGAGTGAAGAGAGAAAAAAGGATGGCGACTTCTCCAGCGAACCCTCTGGCCCCTCACATGTTCACGATTAAAACCTCTTTCCACTCGTTCACACACTCAACTTCTCAGCTTTGTTTAATGAAAACACTACTCCAGATTGATTTGTGACAACCTTGAGAGTGCTGGGATGATTGTGTGGGTGCTGATAGGTGGCTTCCATGCCTGTGTTTGTGTGTGCATGCAGTGTTCAGAGAACCCATTAGTCATAGAGCAGCATCAGCCGCACCTGAACTCCCCTTGATTAGGTTTGGAGGAAAAAAAGAACTAAATAAATAAATAAAAGAGACCAAAGTACAGGGGTGGCGGGTACTGTAGGCTAGGGAAGGCTAAGCCTTCCCAAATATTTGTGTCACTGCATCCTGGTAAAACAAAAATATAATGTATAATGTTTGTGTCTTTGACATTAGTGCTGCTATGCAGCCACCTGTGGCCTGTACTACGAAGCCAGTTCAATAGACCCTGGATATGTTTGAGTTATCTTAACTAACCCTAACAAACGAGATCTCACTATGCGGTCCTACGACGCTGGTTAGCAACTCGGTAAATCAAGCCAGGGTTTCTCTCTCCAGCTGAGAGCGCGTTCACGTGAAAGGGGCGGGGTTAGCTACATTTGACCAATCACAAACAGGGACACGTGTACTGACAGCGCAGCGTCATACTTCATTAATGAAAAGTAAACTAATATTAGACAAATATGAACTTTAAATATCCATGATTTAAACATATAATCCAGACTTCAAGCCACATAGTTGCACCTGCAAGGAGAATACAGAACAACTGGTTCAAAAATAAATAAACTACAGAGTGTTTGAAAGCGTACAACAGTTTTATGATACTGCCCCGTCTAAGACACGAGTGGTTCTGACTTTAATTACATTTGAGTTGAGTGTTTCGTCAACTTAATGTGTTGCTTGAATAATAATACTTCTGCATACAGTATGTGTAGGGTGACCAGGTCCCAACAAACCAAATGTGGGACAAGGAGTATGTTTGTGTGGGACAATGTGGTACACCCTCTCAACAGCACCCCGGAAAAAAAATCTCTATTTCTATTCTGTTTGATTTGGTTTATTCAACAGCATCCAATAAACAATTACAGAAAGTGAAGTCAAAATGCAGTAACAATTTAGTATCTTGATAAAGAAAAGTAAACTAAGGCTAACCAAGGCAGCAGGCATTATTCACTTCAAGTGTTTAGAGATGCATCTTCCTAATTCAACTAGTGTATGACCTGTAAAAGTAGGTACAACATAAAAAAACTGGCCAGGAGGGAACAAAAACATAATAATACATAAAATAAAATAGCTTTCAGTTTTGTCCATCACAGCAACAACAGGTGCGTTATTGCGTCGTTGTTGTTGTTTGGCGGGGCCGCGGCGGGGTGTGTGTGAGTGAGTTACTCTCATTGGTTAACACTTGACCAGCACCCGCCGTGTGTTACAGTTTGATTGACAGCAAACACATCGCCGTGATGATAGCCTTACCTGCTTTCTCAACAGCCATTGGATAAAGCTGATTTTAGAAAAGCGTTTTAGCCAATCAAAATGAAATATGCGGGACATCGTCTCAATTTGCGAGACGCACCAAAAGTCGTGAAAATGCTGTGCAGTCCCGCGCAAAGCGGGACATCTGGTCACCCTGTATGTGACACTGTAAGTGTTGCACGGCCATATACGGCTCGGGAAGCTGACTCAGATAAGGAAATTATATTATATGATCGATGATCTGATTGATGATGTGATATCAGTGTGGAATGAATGATAATTGCGACACGTCATCGTCTTCTGTGCATAACTGTTTAAACTGTATTTCTTTTATCCTGTAATATGAGTTGATAGATTTAAACTCCGCACACTGAGTTCTGATTGGTCAGCAGGCGGTGCTTTCACTGAGTTGATCTCTTTTGCCTTCCCAAACCTTAGCCTCACGCGCCGCCTATGCCAAAGTAGCGAGATAAAGTGGATTAGGACAATCATACATTTGACTGGGAGGCAACGTTGTTGCAAACATGAACAACTGACCGTATATTTCACAAGCTGTGAAGATGCTTAACATGGTGTTTCAAGTTTATGCAGGGGATTTGGGACATAATCCAGACAGCGAACAGCAAAATGTTCAATCAGCTCAGCAGGCGGCAAGTTGCAGGGGGAGAGGGAAGGGGACACTCGCAACGGATGACTGGAAAGGGGAGAAATGTAAAATGGACAAAAAAATGGGAAAAGTTGACTGAGGGATGATGGATAGATAGAAGGAAAGATGGATGGAGGAATGACACATCACAACGTGCAGCCAATTTCAGGCAATTTAACTCCTCGTTTGCTCTGCAAGTAAAGTGAACGCCTCTTGGTTTCATCGATATTATCGTATTCACATCGCTGCGTGCATCATATTACTGTCTTATAGCTGCCAATCACTCACTGAGACGTTGACGAGTACACCAAGATATTTCCCTTCAAAACATGTCATTTACAAACTAAACCATAACATCATACATGCTTATTAACCTGGGCAGCATCAATCCGTTTGATACCCTAATGGTTTGTAGAAAAGACTGAGAGGAAATAAATGTCAGAAAATATTTAATTGTATGTGCATAAATGATTAGGGATGTAACCGACAACTCTATGGACTGCAAAATAACTGTTAATTTGTTCATCAACTCTAACACGCTCACGTGAAATGCATTTTTAAAAGCAGCACACCAACAGTGGTAAAAGAAGACGTTTTATAAGCGCAGATAATCATCATACGAGTCGAGTCTGTCTCACACAGGCTGTTGGTATTGGTTCTTCTCAGCTAACAGCAAATCATTGACATCACAGCTTTTCTTCATATAGACAGTGAACAGAAAAAAGGCTCTCACGTGGCATAAAAGCATTTTACTTAAGAGCAAAGTGTGAAACTCCCAGGGGCCTAATCACAGGCAGCATAGGAGAGGAGGTGGAAACAAACTGATACATATTAGGGTTTCACACAATCACACTGGCAGCAGAGATACATTTAAGTACATACTTGCACATATTGTCGATTTTCATGCCCTATTCATTCTCTCTCTCTTTTTTTAACACCAGCATCCATCATTATTAATAGCTAAATTAATTCCCACATGCACCACATCCTCATCAACACCAGCTTTTGTTCACACTAGATTACTTTTATAAATATAGCAATGGCTTCCTTGAATTTAACATCTTTCTCCCACACATTCCCCTTCAGCGAGCACACGCAAGGCAGCCTTGAAGCAACGGTAGCTTTCATCTGTAATAAAAACAAGACAGGACACAGTGTGCTTAGCGCGCTAATCAATAACCATTATTATAAGTTCTCACCTGCTTCTGGCCTTGTGCAGTGCCGGCTCAGGGTCTGATGATTTATTCTTAGATGCACTGTAATGACTCATGATTGAAAGACTGAAACATTGAAAAACAGCTCTGCAAAACAATCTTTAGTCGGTTCGGACGTGTACAAAGGAAGGTGGCTCAATTTATAAAAAAAGCTGTTTTTCGAAGGATTTTCCTCTTAATGTCGATACCAAAGATTCGTCAAAATTCCCAATACACAGGGTAATAAAATGTCTTCTTGAGAGCACAGACCTCCACCAAAGCATTCAGACACATTTCCAGAAGTCGGTCTACCAAACTTGGTGTGTTAATGAGATTGTGGGAAAGTTAGGACAACAGGGACACAAAGAAGATGTGTTGTGTTTTGTATTGCTGAACAAGTTAATAGGCAGACGTCATCCTTTTAGGTTTGGAAAGTGAACCCAATGTGGAAATGCCATACATTTCAATTTTCATGTTTCAAATGTTTTGAATATAAGTTAATAGGAAAATGACGCTACTTCTAAATTTAATTCATTAATCATTGGTCTCAGTTAGTTTCAATACTTTTTCACTACAAAAAACTGAAACAGCTTCTTCAAATGATTCATTTTGTATTTCCTGTTACCATTCAGAGTAAATTACACAATGATGCAAGGTATACTTTGGGGAGGGTTGTTTTTTTTAGTATACATGTATGTTCTCTTCATGGTATTGAAACCAACAAATACAGCTATTCATGTATTTTAGTACAATATACTGAATTATCCTTCGAAATTAAGAATATTCGGACAATATATACATCTATAATATATATTATATACATTCCAGGAGTGAAATGTTTAGGGGTTTAAAGGGCAATGGGTCGAGCTACGTTACCCAGTGCGTGTGACATCTCCTGATGTGTTTGTCATAACCAGGGTGTTTCTTGAGGATAGACTTTGACATCCATCGCAAACATATCACAGGGGAAGTATAGGCCAAGATGTCACATTGTAAATACGTCAGACGTGGCATGTGAGAGAGGATTTGACAGAGTGACTCATTACCAAGTGGGCTGGAAGGAGACTCGCTCTGTAGAGTAAAGCAGGAGATGCTATTTGTTTTTCCATTTCCACTTTGCTCAGTGCTGACAATACAGTTACAGACCAAATGGGCACAATACCTGTGCTATCTCAGAAGTGAACTGTGCCTTAGTTACTGTTTGTTTTGGTGATATTGTATTTGGGGCTTTTGCTGTCTTCCCTGCAATTTCTCCCCCATCTCTATCTCTTCCTCATGTTCTGTCACTCATCCCTATCCACTTCTCCTTCCTTTTGTCTCCTTTCTCGCTGTATCATTTTCGCTCTCTCCCATGAATTGCTTCTTCCCTTATTCTCTCTCCGGCTGCCAATTCTCTCGTCTGACTCGCTTTCTCCGGAAAGGCGGACGTGTGTTTCACCAGTCTACCGCATGTCTGGCACTTTCCAATTAGCTTGTATACCTGCTTCTGGCTGTGTAGAAGATAAGATGGGAGCTGATACCACCGGGCTACTGTTATCTCTGTTTTCCTCCTGTCACACACGAGCAGACATATACCTTCACAAAATACACCGATACAGCCACAGCTCCCTTACCGCTTGCAGATGCATTGGGAAGATAGACACAGTAGGCTAACAAGGGGTGGACAAGTGTTGTAATGAATGCATCAGGGATTGTCTCACGTTGTCAACTAGCCGTCGCTGAAGTTAGCGTAGCTCTGAGTGCCAAACGGCTAAAAGTTTGTGTGTGTTTGCGTCCACAAATAGCTTTTCTTTTTTTTTAGAGTCTCTTTTGTGCGAGATCGGCGCAGGGTCATGTTTTAGAGTGTGTGTGGATGTTTGCTGGTGGCAGGGTGGTGGGCCATGAGATGACCCCCCGACCTGCCCAGACTGTTGAATAATAAAAGGCTATTCGGACACTCACTGGGTGACAGCATGAAAGGAGCAAGCCAGGGGAAGGGAAGGGAGGGGGTAGGAGTGGGGGGAGTTAGGGGCAGACATGGCTGGCTTTGTGGGAGGTATGGGACTCTCATTATTTCTCTCCGGCTTCTCTATGCCGCTGCAAAATGTCCTCTGCTCTTCTTGTTGTGTGTTTGCTTCCTCTTAAGTCCATCTCTCTGTGTCTCTCCTGGCCCGTCACTCTCTTTGAGTTTATCCTTTTGTTGCCAACTCCAGCTTCATTTTCCCCTTATTTATTTCATCCACCAACCTCTACCGCGCTCTATTATTTTTGTTGAATTCCTCTTTGTATCATACACATCCCTTCCTCTCCTTCGCTCCCTTTCCCCGCTTCTTTCCTATCTAATCTACTTACTCCTAACAACCTCTCATGTCTTATTTTCTTTATTCCCTGCCACTTTCCCCTCCAGCATCCTTCTTCTTTGCTCCTCTCAATTATGTGTATCTCTCGCCTCCCCTCCCTCCCTCTCAACTCCTCCTTCTCCGTCTCATTAGCGATGCTGTCTACTAAGGAGGTGATTAGCCTTCCTCGACTCTAATTAAAACACAGAAAGGGAACTAAATGAGACCTGTGATTTGTGGGATTGTGTGTGCGTATGTGCGCACTCCTATCTTTACACTTTGCGTGTGCAAGTCACAGCGGCTGTGACGGAATGCTAAACAGTCAGCAGCTCGATTTCGATATAAAGTGCTAACAATTATCCCGAGCTTGTGATAGATGTTGCACGTATGTGAAACTGAAAATGGATATCTCAGAGGGGAGATTGTTTAAATTAAGTACTAGAGGAGAATGGAATGAGGTAAGAAAAAACAATGTGAGAAAGTGAGGGAAGGGAGTTTGAACAGGAAGTGTGTTAGCCAAACAAAGTAATGTGGGGTTTTTTTGTGCAATGTATTCTTATTTTGTGGGAGTTACTGTAAAACTACTTAGCAATCACAGACTGTTCAAAATTCACATAAATTGTTTTGAGTTAAATAGTATAATGTGTGGGAAATGTAAAAAGAATTGGAAGATAAATCCCTACAGTGTTTATTTTAAGGGATGGAGCTGATCTGAAGTCTGCCATTTCTCTTGAATAATCCAATTTCTTTCTTCTTTTTTCTTCATTGAGCCGTTTCTGCTGGAAACAGCTAACATTTCCTCACATTTCTGTCCCTATACAGTTTCAAATCCTGTGCTTGCACCACCACCAGCTAATTAAATGAACCGCCACGAAAATTATAGCAAAATCTATATTAATTACATCCTGTACAGGAGCTAATTTTGTGTGGTATTTGGAATGTTTGACTGGCCTAATATGTCAAAAAGTCCATGTTTGTGACTTGCTCCATGTTTGTGTTCATGACTTGCATATTTGAAAGACAGAACATACTATACTGCTTTATATCCAACCCAGTCTCACGGCATTTCGTGTTATAGTCACGACATTTAATCTATTGATTCGTGTTCACCAACACGATATACCCCTTTTTTTTTCGTGTCACACAGAACGATTTTAAAAGCAATGTATTTCTATTGGTAGTATGTTTCGTCTTTTTGTCCGTTCGGCTCTTGGAAGACCAGAAGCTGTGGGGTTCATAAAAACATGTTTTTACTCAATATCAAGCCACGATTATTGTTTTTATTTTAAATCTTATAATGTCGGACTTTTTTTGTCCGTCTGTGAGGAAAATAAATGGGGCTCAGAGCCTCAGAATACTGAAATCTGTATTTTTTTAAATCTTTTTTTCCTTCTAATTTGTTATTCTTTTCTAAATAACACACTGTTATTTACTCACCAATAACACACAATTATCCTTGTTTTTATCTATTTGTTCAATTCCATAATCTCTGGCTTTTTTTTGGCGCCCGAATTTCAAAGTAAAAATAAGCGGAAACAGACGTAGGCCTATAAGGGACATTTCGAGCATCATTGCGATTGTCAACATTTCTGAGTTTAGGATGGCCGAAGACACTACACTACCCATAATCCCCAGCTATCGTTTAGGACTACTGTCCTCGTGATTCATCTTCAAGCTCTGGGATTGGATGTTGGAGTGGCAGTGCGCCAAGGTTACGCCGAGCGTCAAACAGCTGTTTGAAATGGAATGAAACCACGCCAGACTATCCAAAACTGGAATCGAACGCCCCCCCAGAACTACACATGCTGGCTATTGTGTTTCGCAAAATGTTCTATGGGACGTCTCTACTGAACGTTTTCGTTTTNTGAATATAAAAATGTAAATACTGAGTTGAGAGAATAGTCAGGGGTTTTGGGTTATGGGAGACACATTTATGGAATCAGAATTTCAATAGCTTAACATTAAATGACGGATATACCTTTCCGTCTGCAAATCAGATATTAATATGTAGAAGCAAAACATGTAAAATAATATAGCAATATCCTGTAAAATTATGTGAAAACATGAATAAAACTACACATCTTCAGATGTTATACAGACATAAGTGTCCTACACTAATAATACAAAGTTATTATGGCATTGTATGCTGTGTGTANTTTGAAATGGAATGAAACCACGCCAGACTATCCAAAACTGGAATCGAACGCCCCCCCAGAACTACACATGCTGGCTATTGTGTTTCGCAAAATGTTATATGGGACGTCTCTACTGAACGTTTTCGTTTTGCCCACAATTAGAAGTTGCCAGTATTAAACACATTGGTGTTATCAAATGTAAAACATGTAATTACTAAATGGGTGAAAATCGCTTGTATCCATAATGGGCAGCATTAATATATACCCACATGACAGCTCATTGTTACTTTCTAATTCTACTCCACTACAATACAGAGGTTAACCTGGTATTTTACTCCACTAAATGTATTTGAGTTACTTTGAAGATTCTGATTAATGATGTGAAATATAAACAACCCTTAAATCAGACTTTAGTTACACCTGAGTAAAATTCAGGGAAGGTGATTGTCAAGTGCCAACATAGAGAGCCGCAGGGACGCGTCCTTAAACCCGGAAGTAAACTTCTTCCGGTTCCTTCGTCTAAAACGCAATGCAATTTCTCCATAGGACCTATGGAGAAATTGCATTGCGTTTTAGACGAAGGAACCGGAAGAAGTTTACTTCCGGGTTTAAGGACGCGTCCCTGCGGCTCTCTATGTTGGCACTTGNGTGTGCCTTGGCAGTAGATAGTATAAGAAATGTGCATAATTTGACAGTTTAATGGTGGAGGTATACACACATATTGATAGATGTCTTGTAATGCACTGTTGAGGAACCTGTGACCCAAGTTGTTCATTCAATGGATAACTACACTGTAGTTGTGTCTATGATATGTCAATAAACCTTAGAAAATCTTGAAATCTTGAA
>NW_011359125.1:2829983-2831801 GCF_000735185.1 Notothenia coriiceps
ACATACTGATATACACCTGAACATCAGCAGGAGAGGGACTCGTGACTCGACTCAGACTCGTGCACTGATTGACGCGACTCGGACTTGGACTCGTGAATTCTCGCGTATGCTGACTTGGACTCGGACTCATGAAATGTTCCCCCCATGATGACTTGGACTCGATTTGTACATTGACGCTCTGACTTGGATTCAGACTCGGACTCGAGCAAGTTTTCTCTGGAGTCTGATGTCCTCTATCCTGGCGTGTGCACCTGTGAGGCGAGTTCACGTACTTGTCCCCGCTATTCCAGTCTAGAGATGTCTAGAGACACACCCCGCATCGTGCTGTATGCTTTCACGCATTCTGCTTCCACATTCCACATTCCAGCGCAAAATGCTCGTTATGTGGAAACAATATTGAAGAGAAGGCTCCGTAACACATTACTCTAAGGATCGAGTTCAGACATGGCTGTCTTGAACACTATCATCAGAGTAACGTGATCTAATCAATAAATAAAGATTCAGCCGATAACACGAAAGCACATGGCTACTTACTGTAACATGCAGAATGACGTCATTTTGCATGCTAAGTAGCCATGTGCTTTCTGGGGCTAAATCTTTATCAGTAAACCCAGCGCCATATAGATAGATTCTATCTATATGGCGCTAAGTAAACCGATTTAACCGGTAAAAGTTCCTTCAAAATAAGAGTCCCGATCTTACTACTATCAAAATAAAAGTACAAAACGAAAACTTTACCATAGGAAAATATTGGCATACAAATATAATCACTTCTCTAAAAGGTAACTTATTTTAAATATAGTTAGACATATTAAAGGTCATTTGCAATAATAATAATAATAATAATAATAATAATATTAATATTAGTAATAAGCTTTGTATTTGTATAGCACCCATTACAATAATTGTAGCCAAACTGGCTTCAAAGCAGTTCAATAGACAGATTAGTATAACATGACAGGAGTCTAGCTTGTAGCTTCGATACCCCGCCTCCGACTCCCATCTCTCGGCACCACAATAGCACCTATTACAAGAATTGTAGCCAAACTGGCTTCACAGCAGTTCAATAGACCGATTAATATAACATGACAGGATAAAAGCAATGTAGAGGAGCAGCTACATTTCAACACATATATCCACAAAGATTAATACATGAAGACTTGTGACGCGGACTTGACTTGGACTCTTCTTAGGTGACTCGGACTTGGACTCGGACTTGAACACAGGTAATGATGACTCGGACTCGACTCGGACACTCCTTGGGTGACTCGGACTTGGACTCGGACTCGACTACGACTCTCCCTAGTGAAGTATTATTTGAATTATTTGAAGTATTAAAGTAACTAGTTATGGCAGGAAAGTTCAATCTGGTATATTCATTTTAATGTCACCTCATATATAGAATGTGTGTTAAACTTGTGATTTCTTAACACACATTCTATATATGAGGTGACATTAAAATGAATATACCAGATTGAACTTTCCTGCCATAACTAGTTACTTTAATACTTCAANGGGGGTATCAAAAGATAATTATTAAGCCTGAAAAAGTACTTAACGTCTAATATATTGCTTTCCTGCCATGTTAACTATGTTGAAGCACTTATTTTAACTGATATTATACATATGAATTATACTCTTATAAGATGTATGTAGATAGCATTGTTGTATTCAAGTCACCAATTCACGAGTCCAAGTCACTCTCGAGTCACCACTCTTCGAGTCCGAGTCCAAGTCCGAGTCACCAAGGGAGAGTCGTAGTCGAGTCCGAGTCACCCAAGGAGTGTCCGAGTCGAGTCCGAGTCACAACATGTAAGA
>NW_011359125.1:2831834-2838626 GCF_000735185.1 Notothenia coriiceps
TGCTTCAATAAAGTAAAATGATTACGTTGTAATGATGTTCCTATTATAGAGTAGAAGTAACATAAACCAGAGGTTAGGGGCGCTACCAAGGTAATTTCCTCGGTTTTAGTATGCTGTGAATGAACCTGGTCTAGCTGTTCATACCAAGTGGTATGGTTGGTGGTGTGGTGGTGTGTGTGTTTGTGTGTGTTGGTGTGTGTGTGTTGTTGGGTGTGTGTGTGTGTGTGTGTGTGGTGTTGGTTGTGTGGTGTGTGTGTGTGTGTGTGTGTGTGTGTGTGTGTGTGTGTGTGTGTGTGTGTGTGTGTGTGTGTGTGTGTGTTTGAATGAACATTGAACATTGTGTTTTCTCCAGGCAACATAAGTTGTATCAAACAAGAATTGATCTTTTTTCTTTCTGCCCGAATGAATTCCTTGTCGACTGAGAGCTCCCAAAGACTCTCTCTGTCTTTACCTTTTTTTATAAAACCCTCACAGAAAGCAGATCCACAGCAGAAATAAAGCCTCTTACAGAGTCCCCTTTAGTCTTCAACGCCACTGGCAGGATCAGATCTAACACCACACTTGATTTTCTCATCCGTCCAACAAACGTAAGAGATGTCTCTCTAAGGTTTCTCTGCCAGGCCTTCGTCTCGCTGGAGATCAAAAGTGAACTAGACAGATACTGTGTGGCTAAAAGACACATAAAGGGATCATGGCTGGTAGCTGCTGCCGTTTTCCAGAACGTTGTGGAGCTGGAACAGGGACCCGGGAATTACAGGGCTTTTCCTGACACTTGGGCTTTTTCTAAACGAGAGAAGGGATGATAGAAAGAAGATGGTCTTCTGTGTAGTTTTTGATTTTCCAGTATCTTTTGTCTGGTGAATAAAAGTGTGCAGCTTTCATCTGACTTTCCCAATACCACAATGAGTGAATTACAGATCTTAACCATTTATATTTCATATTTATATACATATGTTATGTTTACTTTTGCTTGACCAAAGATTGTATTCAAAATGTGGATCTTGTATTTCAAGACAGCATCTGATTGGTAACTAATTTCGACTTAACGATTACCTTATATCACATAGGATAATGTAAAAAATAACATACAGCCCTTATGTACTTACTGCATGTCATGATAATGAATATATCATATCTGTAGATTATTTATATATATATTACACAAGATCAAGAGTATAATGTGTGAGATATTAAATCCGAGACTGTCTGTTTTCGCAGTACCAGTGACTTGAGGTGCCGTTGTTTTAATTTCATTCACTTTAATTCAGTTTTTTAATCAAACGATGTCAGTAATTCTGCACAAACTTCAGTTCAGTCCTGTTTCACCAAGCTTAAAAGACAGAAACGCTCGGTTGAACTTCATGTCATGTACGCTTGCTTAAATGAGCTAAATGGCAGACATAGCTAACAACCCCTCGCCCCTTTGCCCAAAAAGCGAGCAAGGTCAAGCTAATGAGTGCTCTTATTGGCCTGGGGTGATGGGTGGAGAGGGTTGGGGGGTGGATGGCTGCTGATTATTCAGCCTCTTTGATGAAAACAACCTCTGGAAAGCGAGCTGAGCGAATCAGCAACGGGTGGGGTTAAAATGAAGATGGAAAAAAGCAGGGAATGGCTGTCAATGATATAAAAGGCCTCTTCTGGTCCATTGATGAAAGACTAATCATGATAAATGCTTCTTAAGTTTTGCTCATTTTTGAACTGACACACACATGCACACACACACTCACACAGACCCACAAAACCATTTGATTAACCAGTACTTCAACCTTTTTAGAATAAAACCAAGTCATGCATAAAACATTAAAAAAAGATGTGCATAAGAGGGATGAGAACAAGTTTTGAAAAATGTCCCCTCTGGGTGTTTTCATTCCACCCTCATAGATATCAATTGTTTGTAATTCTGCAAATATCGGATAGATAAATTTGAAGGTGATGAAATACATGCATCAAAACAGAGGTTATGGTGAACACAGGGACGTGGATCTCGCTGTTGTTTATGCAGCTGTTTTTCCCTCCTTTAACTGCGAATCATGGAAAACAGATTTGAATATGAAAGCAAATGCAAATGTATTGGCATATGTTGACATTTGCAGAGACGTTACCATCCCTATTTTTGTTTTGAAAGACGTGGTAAAGCACTGTCGGTGTGCAGAAGGGTAGATGTTTTTCATGTGTATCCAGCAGTAGGTGTTGCCATGCATATATGTTGCCTTTGCAAAACAGATGAATCGAGTGAAATGATACACCTGACATCACTCATCACTGACAGCATCTCAGTGCATCACCGCATAAACAAAATATAGCTCATGGCGTTTCAGGTTGGTGTCATGGATACAAATGCATGGTGCAAGAAGTCATTTCCTGCATCTTTTAAACGCACAGATTATTCTGTACACAGGTTTGTTTACACTACCTCACATAGAAACAAACACCACCTTTTGCACCAGTACAGTTGTATTTCCTGCGTTGAGTGAGTTGCATTCTCCTCCCATCTCTCCTTGTCTCTGCAGTTAACGATTTCTGCCTAATGTCTCCATAATGTCTGCTGAGAGCAATGAATGGCAGGTAAGACTGCAGGCCACATCAAATTCCTGCCTCTCTACAACTACACGCTCTGCCCACAGTAATTATCAAAACACACTGTAGAAATCCAGCACCAGTGTGTATGGGGCATTAGCTCTGGGGCTTTTACTGTATGTAGCCTATGAGCGATTATTCAAATTCCTCTCTGCACTTTCCCGTGTGTCTGTACAGTATTTGTGGATTTGATTGAGCTCCTCTAGATTCAGGGGCAATATAAAAAGAACGAAAAACAATCGCCAGGAGGTTAGAATTAAAATGCGACACATTCTGCATCCTGAGTGTGTTTCGGGGGAAGAGATCATTAATATGTGCTGTCAAATGAATTGATTTGAGAATTTTAACAGATTACGTTGCTATTAAGCACCTAGGGTATATACCAGCTTTCCTGTGCACCATGAAAAGTACATAAAGAAAAATGTCTGAATAGCAAAGCCTTATGTCTGTCGTGAATTTTATTGTCTTTTATATTTTCCCTATTTTCCTCTCAATTATTTATGGCTTTTCAGGCCTTCGGGAATTGTGATAAATGGCCCAATTCTGAACAAATACGGAAGTCAAACAATTTTAAACTATAGGCTGTCAATTTGACTGATCGCACAGCAGACAAGGTATTATCAGCTCAGGGCTGTTGTCCTGCTTCTGCTGTTGTTAAGCTGAACTCACACACCACGCTGACGGACGACTACTCGCCGTTTTACGGGAGGTTATGTGCCGGATCGGAGCCGGAGTGAGCCCTGCTGTTTGCCAGAGCACTGCTCCTGTGCTGAAGCTTCATATGTTTGAGTATGGGCATGACAGTGGCATCAATCTTCTCATATAACTCTCAGAAAATAAGCGATTGAGCACATTTTCCTTTGTGCAGCAGTCAGCTGGCTATCAGTCGTATACTTCCTGCAATGCGTTGAAGAACCACTTTCAACACAATGCAAGGCAACATTTGAGAGCCTTTGGTGAAGCCAGAGAAGCACAAATCAATCTACAGTATAGGAGATGGCTGTTGAAGGATTGTTTGTGTGTGTCTTTATGATGTGAGTTCTGTATCAAATCACATTTAACCTCTGCATTCATGCACCCATCCACCCCCACTGATCCAGATAAACAGAGAGAGAAAGCACAAGTGAGTCAGCGTGGGTTATTCCCACATGATTTGCCACACATATTAAAACTGGAATATTTTATATCCCAAATTCAATTTGAGAGGAGGGTGGTGTCAGCATTCTGCCTGTCATCTCCAGCGATGGGATGGATGTGAATACTTTCTCTTTTTTAACTGATTCTCGTGTGGCATGAGTAACAAGACACACACTCAGAAAAAAATACACACTTTTTGACTTGGCAATGACAAGGGTGTTCTTAACCTAATCCTGGTTAACATTTGGGAAATAAGCGGTCCTTCAGCCTTTACTGCGAAGGGAAACAATTGCTTGAAGCGCTGAAGAGAATTTCTTTCCCATCCGACGATCCAGGACTTAACATTTCCGATTTTTTTAAAAAGCATTTCGGTCAAAACCTCCCTTTCAGCAACTCATGATGTCTGCGTATTTGACTTAATATGATGTATATAAATATACACATACATCCTGCTTCATATGGATGACATGTACCGTGCATAAAATAAAGACCTCAATATATTCTGTGCATTTGGAGCACTCAAATAAGAATAAAAAAAGGCTCGGGCTGATAAGAGATCCCCTTCTGTCTGTCATGTGACTCTTCAGTGTGAATGTAAATACGCCTGCCAGTCTGTCTGCCAATTACAAACCACCAGCAGTGTGTGTGTGTGTGTGTGTGTGTGTGTGTGTGTGTGTGTGTGTGTGTGTGTGTGTGTGTGTGTGTGTGTGTGTGTGTGTGTGTGTGTGTGTGTGTGTGTGTGTGTGTTTTAGAGCAGGGGAGGGGCAGCCACATGAGGTCATGTTGTACTTATTGATACAACAAGGGCAGTACTGACAGGGTCTAGAAATACAAAAAGTAGTCAATGGAAAGAGGTCAAAGGAACACAACACCTGGTTCAAGATCAGGGTAAAGAACAGGATAATATTGGGATGGTTTATTTTAGTTCATTTTTAGCTGTAAGAAAAAAAGAAAGGTACGTCTGGGCTGAGGTTCAGCCTGGAGCTTCCATTATACAACAGATAAGGAGTGATTCTGCTGTCTCGCAGCTGACAGGAGGATAATTTCACCGCTGAGGACCCAGGAGGGGAACAGTCCAGACGCAGCGCAGTGAGAGACCCTCGCCACAGGGAACAGCTCCTATTAACTACAAAGTGCAGAGCTGGAATATAGGCTTGAACCATTGCCAGGAGGCAGGGGGTACAGTTCCTGTCGGATCCTTTATATTGTTGTCAGCAATGAGGTGACTTGGAGGAATTTGGGAAGGCGGTCTGCGGTGTAATGGGTGAATTGCAGCGAACAGACAGAAGTCCACAGGGGCCTGAGACAACAGGGGGTCTACACAAGAAATGACTGGGTATTGGACACGGGCTAGAGCTGAATCCCTGGTGAGAAAAGGCTGGATTTGACAGATGTTGTAAATCTTCTGAATCGTGTCCTGGTAAAGTCAGGTTTAAAAGGTTGCTGGCAGTCTCACTGGGACGCTCAGCAGCGATGGGACTGGGGTCAGGGTCGGTGTTATTACTGAGGGTGTGGAGGTCTTGCAGAGGATTGCAGAAAAACGACTCTTGAGCACGCTGAATCATCAGGTTTCAGACCCCTGGGAACCTAGCCAACTTAGTTTAGTGTTCAGGCTTCTTTAGAGGTCTTTAATAAATCAGACATACCAATCAGTGTATATAATGATTAGTAATACATTATAATGGAGAGCATTGAAGATTGAAATGGAAGCATTGAAAGTTACAAAATACCTGGATTCGACTACTGAAAGATGCATAGAGTCATCTTCATGTCTAAAGTGTTAACAGCTTAAAGGAAATAAATTAAACTCTGTAGTGTTATTATATCAAAGAGTTAAAAGTCATAGAGTGTAGAAAGGCTGTTTGTATCCACAGACCGTTGGAGATTCAATGCGAGTACGCGTCTACTTGTGAACATTTGAATGAGACGTCCTTGGGCGCTAAAAGAGTGAGTTAAAGTCTGGATTTAGCCATGTCGGTAATTGTTTTTCACTGATGAGCATCTGTTTGCTGCACAAAGATGATGTCGCATCTGTCTCTGCCAGATTTCTGTCTGAATGGAGAAGTTTGAAGAGACTGAACTTTTTGGAACTGCTGAATGTTTTCGAGTTTCAGCATTGCTTTAGTCTACGGGATCAATGCAATGCTTATGAGTAGGTGTGTATATGTGTGTGTGTGTGTGTGTGTGTGTGTGTGTGTGTGTGTGTGTGTGTGTGTGTGTGTGTGTGTGTGTGTGTGTATGTGTGTGTAGGGGTGTGTGTGTGTGTGTGTGTGTGTGTGTGTGTGTATGACAGCCAGACTCGGCCGAAACTCTCTCCCTCTCTGACTCTGCGGTGCTCACCTGCTCACGTTTCCTCTTACTCTCACCGTGGCCAAGCAGTTTTTGCGTCTGCCAGTGAGGAAATCGCTGAATGAACTAGTTGAAGCAATAGGTCACAGACAGAGTGTGAGAAGGAGAAGAGGAAGGAGAGGGGAGGGGGTTACAGCGAGCAACCCACGCAAAAGGAACTTTTTACTGTGCAAACACTCTTTTCCATCTCCCCTCCATCTCAGACTGGTGTTAATGCACTGGAGAGCCCAGGCCTGTCTCAGAGCTCCCGCTCGCCTCACCCCCATTCTCAGTCGCCCTAAACATTCTTTCCTCCCCTGTCATTGCGCGTCCTGTCTGCATCCCTCTCTCTCCCTCCATCTCTTCCTTTTTTCAAAGTACTTCCCCTCAGCTCCCCTCTTACTTTCTCTTTCACACTCTCTCTCGCTGCCACTTCACATCCCTCTCTTGTTTTCTGTGGTGCACAGGAGGATCAATGAAACATAAACAGTACAAGCTTCAAACAATCAAAGCACACGTAATCAAGCTCTGAATCGTTTTCATCAACCGGCTGCAATTTCTCTGAAACAGTATTCCTGAAGAGAACTTTTATATCAAAGTGGACGAGAGGAAGTGAAGGTTTTATTTCTGGTGCATTCCTAAGAGTGCAGAATAGTTATCCTGGAAACATTACTTCCCTTGTCAGTCTTACAAATTACTACATGTGTGTGTGTGTGTGTGTGTGTGTGTGTGTGTGTGTGTGTGTGTGTG
>NW_011359125.1:2841164-2870867 GCF_000735185.1 Notothenia coriiceps
CTCTTTTTCTGTATAATTCTCCCCCTCTCTACACTAAAACGAACAGATAAACATTCACTCTCTTTCACTTACTCGTATTAGTCCGCACTGCTGCCTTGCTGCTTAACTGGAAAGAATCAATAATGGCTGGCAGGCAGACTTACAGCCGAGGAATTCTGGGTGATAAGGCCACATTTTTCCACTCGAAAAAGCCTTCAATAATCTTTATTGACCCCATGAGAGCAAGAAAGCAATGACTTGGCATAGTCATCCAGCAAAACCTCTATTCAATTCTCTCTTTCGCCCAAAAAAGAATTTTAAAAACGGTCTTCTTTATGCCTCTGAATGCTGTCATGTTGATCGAAAGCCTCTCACTGGAAGGAGAGGTTGTGACTCTTGATATCCAGGTCTGTGGAAACACTTTTCTTTTTTTACTACGTTTGATCAATATGTTTCCTGTACTGATGAAGTGTCTGGACTGCCAGCTAGTCCGCTCGCAAACCAGCCATTCAATCATCCGGCCAGAATGACATGTCCAATAAGAAAATTCTATAATAGTTTTTACACCGAGCTCTTGACCCGCATCAGGTCAGTTGTCTTTGTAGATGAGTTGACCGTGTCCAGTGACCTGAGCTGATCATCCGTCTCAAGGTCAGACAAAGAGCTGCTGGAAAAGGGTCAGTGCAGATCAGGAGGACAATAAACAGTGTACTCTCCACTGGTCACTGTCACAACCTGGCACTGTGCCCGGCAAACATTTCTCTGTCTTCCAATATAAATGTTCAGCTGCCTCTCCTCCATCTCTTCCAGCCGTCCGGCAATTCATTTTCAAACGTATTAAAGTGCAAAAAGGTGCTTATTTCCCCAAACAAGATAGTAGCCTTCATTTGCATTCCAGAGTATGCCCCATAACCAACCATTTGGGAACTAAATTAATTTGTTAATAAAATTCCTTATCATTAAATTGAATAGGCAATGAGTCTTTAAATGTTATCGCAGCTGAAGGTCCATCAGAGCACTGACGGATAAAAACACTTCGACCAGAGCCTCTGCGCAGAGCTGGTGGACGGAAAAGGGAAATAGTTCAACAGAATATCATCTGACGCCTTACGGTCCTATCTAAAGGGATAGTCTGGGTATTTTTCAAGTAAGGTTGTATAACGTACCCATCTATAGTCTGTGTATTACTTGCAGTAGATGGCCTTGAATATAGAGAAACAGATAAGACTACCATCAGGAAGCTAAGCCATTTACTACAGGGCAGCAGGGAAACGTCTCGTAGATGTGAAAAATCAATATCAGTTTAAATGATCGCTATATATAGAACATCTTCTCCATTTTATCTTGCCATCACGCGGTCCTTTCTGCAATGGATGTAAAGCCCTTATGTCCATCATTGCTCAATACAAATCACTAAACTCCATTGAAAAACCCCCAGTAATTTTACCCTGCAGATGAGTTCTTTTAATTTAGTCTAGTCGCTTTGAAAAGGGCTATACAACAGCTTTAATTCCCATTAGGAGAGGGCTATCTAATGGCAAGGTAACGCTATTAAAATGTTCTAAATATAGCATAGACTGCCATGATTTTTACTGCCTGTTTCTCCAAACTGGGGCCGTGCAGACCTCCATCTTCTTTATTTATACACTGACTATTGTTAGACTCATGGTATTGTGTCTGATCCTTGCCAAGTGCTTTTCTTTACTCTGCCTTCTTTCAGTACACATGTTTTATTACCCCTATCATGTATTTTGTTCAATTAATAGTTCAGATACAACAACGGTCGAGAGAAGAAGCAATCCATACTTGTGGAAATTGTATAAAAGCTGCTTTTTATTTACACATCCTCAATGGCTATTGATTTTTTTTCTCCTGGTACAGAGCATTGTAATTATTTAGCTGCGGGTGCTTCACCTCAGCGGTCAGCTGCCAGCGAGCGATGCAGGCTGTCAATCAAGAGAGCCAATCTGCAGCCAACAAACCCCGCCCCCTCCCTGGGAGCCAGTCTGTCAGGATTCGGGAAAAGGTAGGACCCAAATGCAGTATAAAATAGACAAAAAGGTCAAGGAACAAAAGGCGGGCTTTATTTAAAAAAAGCTGATGACAGAAAACACACAAGTTAAAATAAACGGGTAACACGAGGTAGCATCCAAACAAAAACTGACCGTGACCAACATGGAGGGAGACAGGAAAGACAATGAACCGACATGGAGCACAGGGGACTAAATACAAAGAAGGGTAATCACAGGACAAGACACAGCTGGGCAGGGGAGGCAGAAACACAAGGGCAACAGGTGAACACAATCAGACAATCAGGCACGGGAAGGAAAACACAGGAAGGAAGACACAGGGAGAACAGAATTGCAAAATAAAACACATGACAAGACAGAGACAACTAAAATCGTGACATAAAACTAAGATCGTGACACAGTCAGTCAGTCAGCAGCTACAGCCTGAATTAAACACACAGCCAGTCACTCAAACCTTCCCTCGCATCGTCTTTTTCCTAATTAACATATCAGACGGAGACGTAAACAAAAGCATCTGGTGAACAACCGGAGAGAAAACACTAAGTGATTATTTTTATGTCTCTATATCATTTTTTCATAATCCTTGCTTGAGGGCAACATCATAAAACACATATAACTTAAAGTACTGTTGCAGACGAGTGTACACTTTTGACTGTTTGACATATACTGCTAATAACTCTTAAGATGTTGTATATCAATCATTAGTTTTCTTAGATTTCAATGAGGAAGTTTTGACACTGCAAAGCTAAGTGGAAAAACACATAGGAGAAAAAGTCATTGGAAGCGATAAGGAAAATGTTTACTGACTATAGTCATGTTTAATAATGGCCTCTGTTCTTATTACTGTATATATGGTGTGTTTTAGTTTGTATTGGTCATCAACTTTCAAAAATACCAATATGCTTCAGAATGCGAAAATGTAGAGCTTATGTGTGAGAAAGAAAGAAAGACTCTGTGTGCGTAAGTGTGTGCTTCTGCATTTGTGAAAGCATTCGAGAAAGAGAAGGGAAAAGATGGAGAGTAGACTGTGTGTGGTATGTTGTGCGGAGGGATAAAAGAAGATGCCCCAAGAGACTGCAAAGTGCACCACACACACACACACACACACACACACACACACACACACACACACACACACACACACACACACACACACACACACACACACACACACACACACACACACACACACACACACACACACACACACATGCAGACATTCTCCAGGAAGATTGCTTTCAGGTTAAATCCAGCCCCAACAGCAGCTCTTGCAGGGTAATCTATTCTACTCTGTGTCTGACAAAATAAATCTCTTTCTTTCCTACACGGTGGTTCCTTTCCTCAACTTCACTTCATCTGCCTCCCTGCTTCCTTCAAGCATCTATTTTTGGAATTGAGTAAAAACACACTGATTCTTAATATGAATGAGTTGACTGTGAAATACACAATGAACCTTGGCGGCTGTGGCTCAGTGAATAGTGTGCGGGACTTTGAATCAGTGGGTAGCAAATTCGAGTCCCACTGCAGTCAGCATGTTGTTGTGTCCCTGAGACACTTCACCCCAAATTGCTCCTGTGGGGATTGTCCACAGTACTGAATGTATGTAAGCCGCTTTGGATAAACGCGTCTAACAAATGACATGTAATGTAATGTAATGTAACCGTCAGCTCCGATAAAAGATCATACAGCTCTGTAACTGTGTTGAAACGGGGCTAAACTCCCTGACCTGCTCCATTGAACGCCTCCAGGCAATGCATGGTGAAAGTTCACACATTAGTCAATGGAAATAATTGATAATAAATGGGTGCTATTTCATTACTCTCAGAGCCTGTTATCCAAAATAAATAAACGTACTGTACGTTGTATCTTTTGCCCATCACTCCAGAAAATACACACAACTGCAGCAATAAAGAGAACAGTTCCGAACTTTTTATTACGCAGACTGATGGCATAGAGCAGGGGTGTCAAACTCAAATACACAGTGGGCCAAAAAAAAAAAAAATGGGTACTAGTCGAGGGCAGGACTGGTTCAATGTTTATTGCAAAACTTATTGAAATGAACTTATTACACATATTAAACCTGGAACTAACAAAGCTTAAATGATTGCCTATAAAAACAACATTAAACATTAAATAATGAGTTGCATTCTTTCTTATGGCTCTATCTGCAGCTTTTCCAGAGTCATTTCTTATGATTTAATTTTTCCACAGGCCAACAACAGCTTCAAGAAAACTATTTCCCTCAAAGAAAAAAGAAAAACATGCCCTGTTGTCGCAAGAAAAAACAGTGCAGAAGGAAACATCCATTAAACTCAGTTTGCTGCTCTGTGATGCTAGTTCAAGCAGATATTTGGCATCTCATCTTGGGTGCCAGTTCATCAATGTTTGGGCTCAGGCTCTGAGCTGAAGAGACCCTCAGGATGGAGTGAGGGTGTGCGTGCAATATACCGGAGGGCCAGATCTAACAGTAATTAGAAATGATCCTGCGGGCCGAAATTAAATCCACCAAGGGCCTGATTTGGCCCTCGGGCCTTGACTTTGACACATGTGGCATAGAGTCTTCCCAGTCCTGTCCTACTTTGGCAAAGACCCAGTTCTTTTACCCAAACCCGATGCCTAAAGTCGACACACCTGTTGTTCCTGTACCTCATCACTCTTTGTATTTACAGATTTGGAATGGACTTCCAGCAGAAACCAGAAGAATATCACACCAAACCAAAAGCAAATTTGAATAACTTTCCCCCACTGACGCATTCGAGAGTCTCTCGAGGTGAGTACACACACTGAACAAACATCACAAACACATTTACTAAACCCACATAATCCTCGGCTCGTTGTAATGATGTCATCACCGAGCGCTGACTTAATCCACTGCTTAAGTGGAGGAAGCAATAACCTTATTATTCTTCTTAAACAACTGCAGATTTAACAAGTATGTGTTGGTTTGTGTGTGTGTTTAGAATAAATAGCAGAAAGACAATTGGCAATGGCAATGAATTAACATAGAAAAAAATATATGTTTATTATAGTATACAACATTATATATAATGTTATTGTGAATGTGTGTGTGGATGGGTGATTGAGACTAACACTCACAGTTATTTAATGAGTAACTTGCTGCCTAAAAGCCAAACAAACTAAAATGTTGTCTGATAAAAACATGCATTTTCTCTTTTGTCATCCTTACAAAGTACGCCAGCTGTTCCTCGTCTGCATCTTAAGTACTTCGCTCTGAATGACAGCTGACTTCCTTCACAAAAAAAAAATCCCTCTTGCTCTTTTGCTCTTCTTTCACTGGCAGTATTCTTTATTTCACAGTGAAGCCACATTCAATATATTTCCCATTCAAAATATATATTTTCTGACAAAGTTGGGAGTGTTGGTAAAAAGTAATTTAGAGAGGATGCAGATTTAAGGCAGCATATAGAAGCTGAAACTCAAACTGAATCCGAGGCACCTCCTAAACTAAGCTAAAAAGTCTCTAACTCATACCTTGCAGAGTTTAAAGCTCAAGCTGTGCGAGCACACACCGATCGGAGATTAAAGCCATGCCCCGAGGACATATTTTATGAAGAGCAAAGTTATTACATTGCTGTTCAGTCACAAGTTCTCCCTGGTGCTGAGGGAAGGGGATTTCACAAGTTCTCGCTCTTTACCCTGAGACTTACTCCACAGACATCTGGGCAGAACTAACCAGAGTATTAGAGAGTCGAGCTCAGCACCAGAAGGTTTCCAGTTGGAATCCCTGGACAAGCTGTGACAGTTTGGGCAGAGGAAGAGGAGAAGCATTTCTTCATCCCACATGTCATTAAAGAGTGGCCTCGGGGTATCCACTTGACCCTCATCATCTGCACTCATGATCCAATAGTAAAGGTCTGATAGGTATTTGGACTTAGCAGCATCTTGGTATGACTGGACATAAAGTGTATGCACTCGGAAATCCTTCAATCAGTGGGGCTTCAGTTAACACACACACACAAATATGATCCTAACCTTGGCCCATTTGAAAATATTTCAATAACTTTTACTAAAAGCTTTCCGGAGTGCGACGGTGACTTAAGGATTTGGATTTAGGGAAATCTAAATTGTACCGTTATGCCACAGAAAATCGGCTTGCTTTGGTAAAAAAGCTACAGTATTTGAATAAAAGCAATGTATCACAGTTCCAAACCCGTATATAACAAATGTAGAATCAATATAATACTGTACACAGAAGTTGATAAGGGCAAATAATTGTGTTCAGGTCTACATTCCCTGAAAACTAAAACAATAGGGATAATGAGAAAGGACTCTTATTGGCTTTTTCAAGCGATGTTTCGAATGTTTCAAATACTTTCATAAGAGAGGAAAGGAAAGACAAAACATTATGTAGAAGGGGTTTTGCAAATAGTCAGGAGGCATCTCGTTCATTTAACTTATTGATTAATTGTCAGAGTTCCTTGTGATCTGCGTGTTTAGAAAGCACCGAGCCCAAGAGACTGAACAGGAGAGGAAGATCAATGAATGGTGTTTTAAGGAAGAAAGAGAAAATACCAGTGCAGTGTGAAATATCAAACTCATTGCCTTTTAATGAAATATAGTTGGTAAATCTGTAACAACTCTCATACCCACGTATACCCATATTAACAACATATATCTTATTTATCTTTTCTCACATTTCAATTTATAATCAATTATCATCTAACAAAAATATTCACCAACAACATCCTGCTCCCCCTACTTTAAATTTAAATGAAATCATCAATAGTCACAGGAAATCTGATTAAGTTGTCACACAATAAGGGAACATCTGAACATCTCATTAGCATATTGAAGTGTTGAATCAAAACAAGATCAAATGCATCGATTCTGTTCATATTTCCATCTCTGACTCACTTTATTGCACACACAAACAAAAATGAAAGAAATAACCACAAACCTCAGAAGATGCAATGCAAATATTCAGACCTCTTTTCCCCCACTATATATACAGTATATTGCATTTCACAGGTCTTAATCATATTGCCCCCATGACAACATCATTTCACCCTGAGGCATGCTGACATCATCTCTTTCAGCGCCTTTCTGTCAACTCATCTTCATCTTTAGAATAAAATACAAACTTGGCCTCGAAACAAAGAATTCAACAGAACATATTTTGTCTGCCTCATGATGCAACATTGTGAAACCGTGCAACAATTTTGGGTTATTTTGCCAAAATTACAGCCATCTGCGGGTGTGTTGACCTCTGAATGCGAGCCACGGCCCTCCTGCCACCGGTGGTCTCAGCAAGCTGTTTAACTTTGGACAAACAGAATAACAAATGTTTTTTTCAAATGTGAAAAATAACGTTTCATATTCAGGTAGCACACTGTTGTATCTTGAACTATTCCCTTACAATGTTTACTCTTTTTCATGGTTTATTTCATCAACTTGTCAATGTGTTTTAAAAGTAGGCTTATGACTTTCATTCTTTAGCGAGCTTATAGGCAGGTTGCCAGTCTGAAAGGTTACATCTGGATCATGAGTTGCGGTCCTGATTCATTATTTTTTGGAGGCACCTGGAGGATACTTTTACACCCACCTTGATCAATCCTTTTATACACTTTCACATTATAATTTTTCGACATGTGGATTCTCTATGTGGTCATTTTATTATCTATTTTAAACTATACACATGACATGTATTGCATATCTGTCCATCCTGGAAGAGTTATCCCTCCTCTGTTGCTCACTCGTAGGTTCCCTCAATTTGTTTAGGGTCCGAGGACAGAGGGTGTCATTTGCAGTAAACACTATTAACCCCTCTGAGACAAATGTGATTTTGGGCTTTATAAATAACATTTGATTGATTGATTGAGGTTGTTGTGTTGACATCTAATGATTATCTAGGCTGTCTTGCTGACTTTAACACAGGCAGGTCCCTCTCTGTCTGCTAAAATAACCCATGCACACAGCACTGAGAGTTAGCCTCCATTCCCTCTGCCAAACACCCAGTTTCTGCTGGGAGCTCAGAAAGTCCCCCCCTGTGGCATCACCAGGCACCATCTGCCTCACCCCTCACAGCGGCTGGACGCCCCTCTCCCATCCCTCCCTGCAGCCGAGGTCAGTCCAGTCCATCTCTTATTTCCTACAACCCTCAGTGATATAGAGTGTGCTCTTACTTTGTGATACCGGAAATCTGCCTCAGGGGTTGACCACACGCAGGCGGACATTTCTCATGTGACAGACTTTTCCCACATACAATGGAAACCCTGCACACCTTCTACTAATGTATAACCCAGCAGGAGCCAGGCCCTCAGGCCAGATGTGTAGAATCAGAGGCATGAGTGATTAATAACCCATAGAGCTCATTTTCGGCTTCATGTGGGAAAAAACGAGTGTCTCGCACTAGGCTGGCAGTCTAACAGCACATCCGCTGGCCTCCTGGACTGAGTCTACACTAAAGCTGCTGGAAGAGTGCCACCCTACGCTCAAGGTCAGTCTTTATCCTTGCTCCTGGACAGGCAGGTGAGAGCCCTTAGGCAGTGATAGCAACACCAAAAGGAAACCCTGAGTATGCCCTGTGTGTAAGACAGGAAGCCAGTATGGGTATTAAAAGTATAAGGCAGCACCAAAGGGAAGAGACCGCCACATGTTTGATAATCACCACCCTGCCTATGAATTGGATTTGTCCCGCTCCACTTTGACTTCTGTAATGAGCCCTCCTTGTTCCTAGTGACCCATTCCTCTGGTGGAGTGTCCTTTCACACTGAGGGCCATTTGTTAGCTGCGAGAGAGAACTCCCCTTCCAAGCTGCAGATTGCACTGTGTTGTTTTTACTCTATTTGACCATGGCAGGAAACTCTCCCTCAAAAACAACTGAAACAGAGACAGTCCTCTGTTGATCTTGTTTTTTGTTCATTCCTAACTAAAATGGGTCATCATCATTGGTGGATAAAAATGAAAAATGGCCTACTTAGCACTAATTCAGCTACCCCCTGCACTATTTCCAACAGTAGCCAAAGCTGTAAGATCCCCTGAGTAACATGAACAGGCTCATTTTAGCACAAAAATCCTTATTAGGTGAAATAAAATGATACAAAACCCAAGAGTGTGATGGACAGACAGGTACAATGAGGTGAAGTAGAGCTGAAATCAAAGGAAGAGACAAAAGGGAGAGGGGAGTGGGAAAAAGCAGATAAAAAGGAATAAAGGAGAAAGTCAAAAACGCATTAGTGAGAGGAAAAAAGAATAAGTAAAAGAGAGATGCAGTTGAGGTAGTAATAATAGGGAGTATAAAAGGAAGGGAAATGGAGTGAGAGTCTGAATTTGCATGACATTAAGTGTCTCCTCTCTTTGTTTTATTATCTGTCGCAGTAACAGGTGTATTCTGCCCGGGGTAAGCGGGGTAATCATTTGACCCGTGTATTCGCTGATAGTAGATATTAAATTGAATTGAAGACAAACACTCCCTTCACTGTGATATGACCTTGAGGAGAAAACCAAATCAAAATGTCCACAGCATCTCAATAAAAGCTCCTATACTGTAAGCAGGTGGTAATTCAAAAGGAAATAACCGAGCATAGCGGATCAAACAACTAACACTGTTGGTGTTTGTGACCTCACTGTTTATCGCAGGTGAGCAATTGGAAACAACCCTCCCTGTTCAGTTGTGCCAAGTTATGAATATAATAAGCAAAAAACAGATATATTGCCAAATCCTAGAAACTAACAGTGTGCAAGCAGATCATTAAAAAGCAACTGGCAGGAGATTCTGATACACTTCTGTGCACAGTTTAAAGGAAGACAGCAAGTGAACGGCTGGCAGAGGTTCACTTCTTGGGAATGTTTTTTTTCTTGGTTCAACCATCTGCCAGCGGAGAGAGTTTTCATGTTGTGAGTTAAATGCGACTGAGATGTCTTTATTTTGATGACTTCAGTCTTTAACAGACATCTTGGGCAGCTATGGAAAACATAGGCAGTTATTTTAATTGTTTTTACAGCTATTATGGTTTATTATTATGGGGGAAAGTAGCCACATCTGTTTGCAGTCTAAATACTTTTTAAATATTATGACAATATGCAGTATGCTATTCCGCTGTATCTTCTTAACCCATCTTATTCTATTTTACATGTCTGTAGTTTAAATATTTCTGCATTTTACTTTCAGCATTGTGTCCTATGCACCTTTCTCTTACACTATTTACATTTATTATAATGTAAGTATATTGTATGTTGCATTGTTGGAGGAGCCTCGGCTTTTCACTGCGAAAACGTTGCTGTAGCTTTTCGGCAATTGACGATGAAGACTTTGAATCTAATGCAAATGTTTCCCAAACCAGGAGAACATAAAATAAACTACAAAACACACCATGGGTGGACAGATATGTAAGTGGTCTTCTCTCCAGAAGGCTAATATGCAAATGTCCCCAAATGACAAACTATTTTTGCTTGATAGGTGCAAAGAAAATCATCAAATTTCTCTCTGACTGGTATATATGACCTATATTTATCTTGTTTGTGTGTTCAGACCCCTCATTGAAGCTTCATGATGTTTACGCTGAAGGACATTGGAGATATTTAGATGGATGTGGAGAGAAAAGAAGGATCAAACATTCAGGTGGCGTGGCCCTTTATTAAAATCCGTGCCAATGACGAACGCACTCAACCTCAAATTTATTCATAGATGTATTTATAATGCATGCCCACAGAATGAATGATTCCCATGCATCTGAGCAGAGCACGTGTGTGTGTGTGTGTGTGTGTGTGTGTGTGTGTGTGTGTGTGTGTGTGTGTGTGTGTGTGTGTGTGTGTGTGTGCGCGTGTGTGTGTTCCAAATTATTGACGGAACATCTATTCAGGATTTTTTCATTTTTCGTCTATGCCATTGACATTTTATTTCCACTCATGTTTTAAGTATCATATTAATTAATCCATGAATTGATTAATTAAGTACTTAATGAATTACATTTCTGTTCCAGTTTGCGACTGAATAGCAGCAGTCACACTCATTGGCCATATTCATGTAACATAAAGAAACTAATTCACAAAGAATCTCTCCAATTACGTGATCATTTTAGCTTGGTTGTGTTTGATATGTTAGAACGGATATCATCTGACGACATACTTATAGCTGGTAATGATGAGAATATTACTGCAGTGTTGTGAAGTGAGATGTTTCTGCAGCAGACTTTAATTGTTGCTTGCTGTTTCAAGAAATCTTATTAAAAAATTGATAAGCCAGATTAATAGGAAAAGGCTTTGGTACCGTTTACTCTTTGTAGGACACTGATTCATAATATTTTTATTCAATGAGTTTGTGCCTTTGTACGTAATTGATGTCATGTTTTGTCTTCTCCTTTTCTGGATCTTTTTTTATCCGCCTTTCTGTATTAAAAACAAAAAAAATAGACCTAATTTTTCACTCTGTACTCCTGTACAGATTGAAAAATTAGGCTCAAATTGTCTGACTGTTGAAGCCCAATTTAATTCAATTAGAGTCAAGCAGTAAAATATTCTCCTTCAGATAAGTGTCAATGCATGTAGCATCTGTTATTGTGGTTAATGAAACCACAAATAGGCTGTAACATCAGTAGGCCAGATGCCCCTGTTTTATTTATTTATTTACTCCGTATATGGGAAAAAATGTGGCTTCTTTATTGTTCATTATGACTTTAATTGGACACCTGTTACTGGTCCAGTAGCCTACACATGTTGTAATCGGACATGTACTGGTGTTAGATTGAAGAGGGGAAGCAGTGATTGCAAAAACCTAAGAGTGAAATTAAACTCTTTCTCAATTTGCTGGAGAACCCTAGAGCCTCTCCTGAAAACCTCTAGAGCTGCCTTTGAAAATAACTTCCTCTGAAAGCTATGAAAAAAAACCGCATTTACACTTTCGTCCTCTAGGTGTCTCCCTCATATTCTTCCCCCTCTCTTCAGAGTGCATGTACCGCTCTCTGCACTCTCCTCGACTGTGCACAACAACAATGGCGGAAGTCGCTTCTTTCCTGTGAGTTTTTAGTGAATATTTATTAAATAAAACAATGTCAGCTTACACATGTGAAGTCAGATTGTAAGGAGTTACGTATCGTGTCAGTGCGTGTGCTTTCCATATCACAAAAGTCCGTGTTTCTGTGTGAACACGGGGCATTGTGGCTCGCGCGTCTCGTCATTCATTTGCACACAGCTGCAGTCGGTGTTCACCATCAGTCCTCAAACAAGTCAAAGTCCAGTTTGCACAGGAAGTGTTGAAATAAATGTCTGTTTATTTAGCTTATGATTCACTGGTTTAATGGTATTGTTTTAACATTAGAGTGTTGCATCACGAGCTGCTGCTTACACGTGCAAACATTAACATAGCACCTGCATATATTATTTCTACAATACACCAGTGGCTGTGTGATTGATTGATGAGGGTTGCTGATGCAAAACATGAGTATAATAAACAAGATTTAAAGTTTAAACAATTTTACTAACACGAAAACATATTTGAAAACTCTTTACAAAAATAATAATTGGGTGCAGATATTACAGTTCTTTCTTTACCCATGCCAGCAGATGTTTATAATTGACCACCTTTAATACATATCACATAAATGATTTGTCAAATGCATACTATTACAGAGAGCAAATAATATATAAATATACACGTTTCAGTGTTATTCAATACATTATAATTAAATATGTATAAAAGAGATCACACAAGTTTAAACAAGATGATAATCCAAACATACCAATTTAAAGTAAGAGTCAAGCATAACATGTTGGGATAAACATGAAAATAGAATCATTTTCATGTAATTATGGGACAATATAATGTTTACACAATCCCTCTTTATGGCAGCTAGTGTTAAATACATCTGCCAAACATACATACATAGTTCAGTCTGTGTAGGAATTAAGTTAATAATTGAAGGGGAAAGGACTGTTAATATTGAGGGGAGGTGCCAGGAGGTTGTAAACGGTTCAGCAGAGTTAAAGGTATTATTGTGACGGACGTATACACAGGGCTTTCTTCACTTTCTGAAACCTGGTATACTCAGCTGTAAATCTTAAAGGTGAGCGAAGGGAGGCCTGGCTGCAGCATTGAATAAGCTAAAGCCTTCTCATTATGCACTGCATGATTGGTTGTTGCTTAATTATGCTTTAGGGCTGAAGCTAATGATACATTATGAAATTATCTGCCAAAATCTATTTCTTGATTACATGCAATTTTTGAATGATGCCGATTCTAATTTAAATAATCAGATGCCAAAGTGTTTCAGCATTCAACAGTGCTACAAATACAAATCTTACTATCATATGTTTTAAAGAAATACCAAAAATTCACACATTGCAGTAGCTGGAACCAGCATGTGTTTTTCTTGTACATTTGATAAAAGGATGATTTTATTAATCAATGAATAGAAAATAAATCTGCACTTCTTTTGATAACCGATTAATAATTCCAATCGTCCAATCTTTTTACTTTAATGTTATTAATAACGTAATATCTTGTCAGACAGACAACAAATTAAATATAATGTGTCCCAAAGAATGTGATACATTTTTTATTATACATTTTCATCAACATTTACATCTTCGCATTCATTAATTATAACAATATATATATTTGTTGTGTCAATATTGTATTGTATTGTGATCCAACCTCAGTCTTATTGTGTGCCTTTGTGCATGTTGTTGTCAGTCTGCTTGGCAATAATGAGCCCATAAGGCTGGGGATAAACTGGGATTAGGGACATGTTGGAAAAGAATAACATATCAAAACAAGAGCAGTAGTAACATGTCTGCGGTCCTCTCCTCAGTTCCAGTTGAGTGGACTGACTGAAGACAAGCGTCTGTAGAGGCTGGCCATGGATGAAGAGTTGACACCTTTGGACTGCCTGCTGCCTTCAGGTACCGCTCCTTTAAACACACATTCCCTCGGTGCAAAACACAATCAATCAAACACACAGGTCGGTGCACATACAGTGTGTTCACCCAGAAGCTACAAATCAGGATCCAAACACAGATCTGTGTGTGTGTGTGTGTGTGTGTGTGTGTGTGTGTGTGTGTGTGTGTGTGTGTGTGTGTGTGTGTGTGTGTGTGTGTGTGTGTGTGTGTGTGTGTGTGTGTCTGATCAAAACACACACTCACTCTCATCACTGTCACACTCGTCTTCCACTCTCCGCTTCTCACAGTCACTCTGACTCACAGACGCAGTCTTCTGGGTGTTAAAACTCAAAAACAAATCACATTCATGACAACAGCGTGTATATGCATGAGATGCACTTCTCTGTGTCTTTTTTGTTTGGATGCGTAAATAATGAACGGATGATGAAAGATGTGTTTGCTTGTAATGTAATGAGAGAAAAACACTTTCCGGAGGCATTTTCATGAGTTAAACATTATCTTAAAATAAATAATGTCTCTCTTGAATAAATTCCCTGTCATATAAATTCCTTCATTTTGAAAAACAGCACTGGAAAACTAGATTTAATCTGAGATTTGACTGTGAAACCCTAGAAAGTGTATTCTCTCCACTCGTTTGCAGCAAGGTTGATGTTTTCGAGACGTTCTGTATGTATTGATGCTGTATAATGATGATGGAGCACAGATTGGCCTAGAGGAGGAACATGGTCATGGCTGCCTTTAGCCGCTGCTCTCAGGTCAGCTCCCTGGTGCTAAGAGTGTGGAGAAAGCTAAGCAGAAAGCAGCCTAAGGGTTAACGTTTTACCCAGAGCTGTAAAGGTCAAGGGGAACAGTTTGGCCTGTAGAGGAGACAGCAGCACATTTCATTCCTTCCCTCTGTTATGTCCGTCTTCTTTTTACATTGTATTTTTGGAGATCCATTATATAAAGAGCAAATAACTTGAAAATGTTCTCTATGTACATTATTAAGGCTGCCATCGGTTGAGTAGCAACACACTCTGTCCACATGTAATAGTGTTTTCACTGGCTACTGTCCACACACAGAAATATATAAATAGACTTCTTAGGAGAGAAAGTTGTGTTCCCAGAAAGCTCAGCAGGGTCAGGGCTTTTGCCTCGCTCATCATCTTTGGGTTGATCAAATAATAGATGAATGTAGGTGAATGACATTCCTGGGGTGATTTGAGAAAGAAGTAATGCAGGTTTCTTTAACCTGACACAGTTTGGACAGCTTTTATCAAGCTGAACATGATTTATCGTGCCTTGTCCTCTTTGTGAGCTCATCCATAGAGTGAAATGTGGAAAACACACCATTTACCAAGGTGCAATGCCAAGGTCTGGGTTTTTTGTATAGGTTTAGGTGATTTTACAAGAGCTTGGAGTTCTCAAAAGTAAAAAGATAGAGATGAACACACTCCTGAACGAGTAGTTGTAGCTTGTTCTAAAAAGGATTTAGTTTAACTGACAAAAAAACAACAGCACAATTTGATATAAGCAGACAAAAATCAAGGTTCTTATTTTTAGATAACTGCATGCTAATAGCCTTCCTATAAGTCCTCCCATCCAATACAAACATAATCTGTTTTTTATACACATACAAACTCGAACATATGGCCATATATGATTAAGCAATCCACCAACAGAAGATAGTCTTAAACTGCTTTTATAATCAATGTAAATTACTTTTTCTAGCAATAAAAATACAAACATTCTCCAGTTCTTGCTTTTCCAACTTAAGAGTTTCTGCCTTTCTTTGGGTCGTATAGATGTCAACTGAATATCTCAGCGATTTGGACTCTGGCTTGGACAAAAATAGGCGATTTGTAAAACTATTTAATTTTGATCTTGTAATGGACATATTTCACTATTCTCTCAGACATAAATTCACCAATTCACTGTAAAAGATAATCTGAGTGCTGCATCACAGTACGTACCACATCTGTACTGAAGGTTGAATCACACAGGTTGTGCGTGGCTCTCTTACTTCCTGCCTCTTTGTGTCTCTCTCTGTCTCCATTGATTGCTGTTTGAAGGTTATAATCCTCCTGTTGCACCACAAAGGCCGCTGTAATTGTGCTCCTGTAGGTGTACATATGTTTGTATATACTTGACATTTTTGCAGCGGAAACACAGAATAGGTCTCGATTTTTTTTAATGCTAAAAAATCAATAGCACTCAAATGCCAACATCAGTCAGGAGACTTCTGACGAGAAGCTTCCATTATTTACTCAAACATGTTAGCTTAGCATTACAGGCTACACACTGCAGTTTGTATTCTACAGATTTCACAAGGTGTTCAATAATACCCAAATCGGTTGCAGTGTAGAATAGTGAAGAGCACAACCTGCTGATGGTATCATGTTCTTGATAAATAGGTCACGTTTATCAAAGGTAAACTACGTGTTCCCCCGTATCACAGCTTGTAAAATCTTTCTCCTAACTATAACGCATAGTGAAGCCGTTTTCCCCCCATTAGATACGTTTTCTAAGTATTTTCCCTGGCTTCATCTTTTGCAGGAAATGCTTATCTAGACTCTCTGTGGAGAATATAAAAACAGCCCCTGGATGTCTGCATTTTAAAATTCCCTCGTGTGCAAAGTCAGCCTTTTAAATGTATCTTTTTAATTATAAATGCCTGTTCCTAGAATATCTACGTGCAGTGGATTACGTGTGTTGGTGATATGTACGCCGTCTGGCACAGACTCAGAATCCCAAGGTGACATTTCTTTGAGCGGAGTGCACTAAAGGCCGCACCACCTCTCTGTGTGTGTGTGTGTGTGTGTGTGTGTGTGTGTGTGTGTGTGTGTGTGTGTGTGTGTGTGTGTGTTTGCGCGCGGAGGTGAGTGCTTGTGCGACACAGGGTTATCTGAAAAGTCACGGCTGGTTGAGTTTGTCTTTTGTTCTCTGTACACCTTCAGCCAATTAAGAGACAAGACTGACAAATCTCCTCCTCCTCTTCCTCTCCCCCTCCTCGTGTCCTCCTCTCTTCTCCTCCGCCTCTTCATCCTCTCTTCTCTTTACCATACTCTGCTGAGGTTGACTTTGACTTTAAAGATACTAGCCGTATGAGATACGTAATGTTATCTAAGAGAGAGGGATGATGACATTGTAATCGCATTGTGTTGCTTACTATCATCTCTTCTTTATTATTATCTCATCTCTCTCTCTCTNTAAAGGACACATTTCTTTGTCCGCCAAGCCACAATTCTCTCTACACTTCAGGGTGTGAATCCTTAAAGGCTGTTTTTGATGACAAGGTGCATTTCTTTAAATATAAACTACAGTATATTCTTCTTTCTCTTCACTGTGCTTTCTGTGGTCTCTTACAGAAAATAAAGAACTTTATCACAATATTCTAATTTTCTGAGACAGTCCTGTATGGCGTATTGGCAAAGATACTAGCTTTATGAGATATGTAATGTTATCTAAGAGAGAGGGATGATGACATTGTAATCGCATTGTGTTGCTTAAAGCATGCATAGAACTTTTTTGGCTCCGCTACAAACCTTAAAAATAGATGAGAAATCATTCATAAGGCCAAACATGAGAGTGCAAGATAAATGAGTGTGCAGTGAAATGGCTAAGTGTGAAGGCGAGGGGAAGAGGTTGTGAGTCTTTTCTGTCGAACAGCTCGGTTTTTACTTTGCCAATAAATGCAGAGTTTCCCATTAGTATCGCCTGCTGAGAAAAAGAAAGGCCACTTCTGAAGTATTAGTCAGGGGATCTGCATTAGGAGCCTCTAAAAGCAGTATGGATTTGGGGTTAGGAGAGGAAATAGATGTATAACATGATGCACCCTGGGATAGAGACATGGAGAAAGATGCATGGAGGTAAACTGGGAAGAAAAGCAGAAGGTTATTTTAATTTGATGTTGTGTCACTAAAGTCGAGGTATTAGAATAAGCAATAATAATGTGTGACTTTTCACGTAAAGGTTACCTATCATGCAAAATGCACTTCTGTACGTCTTTTATACATGAATATGTGTCCCCGGTGTTCCAGGGAACTCACCAAGTGTCAGAAAACACAACCCTCTCTATTTTCCTCCATACCCAAATCTCTTAAAAAGGGGCTGCAACGGATCTGATACAGACTGATCCAGATTTGAACACTTCTATGACGTCACAGAAGTGGCGCTACGGCTATTGGGCCAACTCCACCAATCAGGAGGAGACAGCCACGGACATTGCCGTTGGAAAGCGCTGGAGACGCTGTAGTACATATGCCAGGCCTGTAGATGGTGCTGTTCTCACAGAATCAGCCCATGATGCAAAGACAGTGTTAAATTGAGCGAAATGAGGAATGGCTAAAATGAATGATCTGTTTGGTATTTTGAAAAATAAAAAGTATAAATATGCCTTATATAGGTATGGTCCTACACTATATTATTCAAATATAGCATGATAGGTCCACTTTAAACCTTAAACCAATAGATAAGGACTTGATTGTGAGACTGTCAATATTTTAAAATGTGCTGTAGTTGAGGAAAGATGGGGCAAAATTGTGATGGACATTGTCTTAATAACTGTTATTACATTTTGTTTTCAAACCACTTGGATGGAGTTGGAATACTTTTACACCAATCTATGTTCAGTTTTCTGTTTTTTAATCTTCTCTCTTGTGTATCTGTCCTCATTATCACAGCATTGTTTTAGCTTTCTCCTTCATTTAGCACATTCAATGCCACAAACAACATCCTCCAGTCTGTAATCAAAAGGTATTTTAAAAGCAAATAGCAAAATAGTGATGTGTCGGGTGTTATCTATGATCATCATTACGCTCCACAGTTGTTCCACTGTTTCTCTATCTGTTCGTTTTTTACTCATACCTTTCCTTTTCCTCTCGCCTTCTTTTCTCTTTTTTTAGGCACGCGGAGGATCTGTTTGCTTATTCTGAACCAGCCTCTGGATAAGGAATACCTCCACATCTTATGGAATAAAGGTATATTTCACACATCACCAACACCCAAGCCCCCTTAACACCACTTAGACCCCATCCTCATTGGTTTGCACTGAGCATGTATTCCCCTGATGTTTTTCTGTCAGACTGAGCCTGTGTGTTTTCCACTTTGCAAAATATTAATGAATACCATGTCATTGAAAATGCCCCCTCTCTGCCCTCTGCCAACATTCCCTGTGAGATGTGTTTTAATGAAGTTAAAATACCCAACTTTTTTGGATACAAATGTTTTTAATTGAATTCATTATTGTGTTTATTTGACTCTTGTGTCAAATTCAGTTTCATTGCATTCACACCCTGAATAAGCACCCATTTTGTTGCCCCTCGAAAAACACTCACTTTCAGTATTATTATAATATAGAATAACGAGCATTTCTGGAAACACCTGATCATTTAACTGGACACATTCACCTAAAATGTGTTTGATGAAATAAGCGCTTTATTTGTCTGTATAGATGTTACTCATCATCTCTAGGTCATCAGCTTTCTACTTATTCTTAACTGTTCAATTGATCTTATTCATTCCAACCTGCTCAAAGCGCTCTTGTAGTCATTGTGCGGTGTGAAGGTAATGACCAGCGTACCTCCATTCAGACCCACTGAAGTGTGTATACATTTATTAAAGCTAATTGGTCGGTAAATAATGTGAACACAGGCCGTGGCACTAAGTGTCCACTCCACTCAGCGGGGGAGTGACTGGGTCGATGAAAACAAACCGAGTCGACCCAGACCTCTTTATTCAGAACACAACCCCCCCCCCCCCCCCCGCTGCTGAGAGGCTGTTTCATCAGAGGGGAAATTGTCTCTTAGTGATATACACTGACAGGAAATACATCTGCACATTTGTGTCTCACTCTAAATATGTTCTCATTATTGTGCAATACTTGTAGAAAAAGGAAAAATAAAATGTTCTGTATCGAGGGCAGCACATGTAAAGCACACGGCAACAACAGTCACTGAACAGCTCCACTTTTCATTCATAGGGTCTTTCCCATGTTTACTGCTCATGATGGGAGGACTAGTCTCTCATCAGCAACCTGCGGGTTACAGGTTGTTATGAAACCCTCAATTTCTAACCATTTATTTTTGTCGGGTAACTACAGAACGTGATTTGATTTCCTTCTGCTTGATGAATACTCAAATGTCCTTTATTAGCTTTTTAGAATCTGTGTATTAAGGCACACATTATTTTTAACTGAGCAGGGAAGTGTCCTGGATCACTGCTTCTCAACCGTTTTGATGTTGAGACCATGAAACAACAACAAAAGAACCACTCGCTTACTAAAAATGTAACACGCTGACTTATGCAACCAGGGAATTAGCTTATAAACAAAGTCACTTTGAAGATTAAAACCATATCAGATTGAATTTTAATGAACTCAGCTTTGATATTCTTATCAACTTTAAGAAAAAAACAAAAAGGCACCTGAGCTCGTATCTGGTTTTGGCTTTAAAGGAGCGTCAGAAAATGTTAAATGGCTTTAGAGAAAGCAATTACATCACCCGATTTTACACCACATGTTGCCCGGAGACAGATTTTTTTTTTTCATGGAAAGGCACACAATATAATACATTCAAGACAACTGGTTAATCAGAGATAGATAACATCAAAGCCTACATTGAAGGTGTAAAGAGGGCCCTGTTTTCTGCACAATATTTTTAAGGCACTATTACGCTCCAGTTTACTAGTTCTTCATGATGTTGCAGTTGCTATGAGACTTCAACTCCTTTTGAGCACCCATTTGAAGTTATTTATTTTGGTGAAACAATATCTTAATAGAAAATATTTCCCCTATAGTCAGCCTAAATTGTTTGTTTGCTTCCAACATCACAGGTATCACAGTTGTTATAAAAAATATGTAGTCCCTGTTGCTTTATAACTGACCCTACCAACAGTGTTTGGAGATTGAAAATATTTTATTTAATATCCTTATTTTCAAGAACAAATGTGACAGACCAGCAGAGTTTAAACTAAGTGGTTATTGTGCATTGAAAATCAAACAAAATTCTCTTTTTGCTGATTGTTTCCCAAATTCTTTCTTATCCCATTCAATATGTTCCAGTAATACAGGAACAAGAATCCTTAGGGAAAACTATGCATCAAATCCTCAGACCACCCAACTGTGACTACTGTTAGATAGATGAACATTTAAGATCACAGCATAACACAGCTTGATATTGTCATAAGTAATTTTCTCCCTCTTAGATAAGTCTGCTCATCAAAGTTTTTGGGTGGTTTCTGAAGTGCCACGAGCAATGCCGTGGTGTGGATTTCAGAAATTGGGAGGCTTTCATGCTCCGTTTTGCTCTTGGCAGCAGTGCTCATGGGACTTGAAGAGGTTTTGACAGGATGATGACAATGCATGAATGGCACATCTCAGATCTGCGGCTGTGTGATGGTAAACACGCTTGCAGCGGGATTGTCGTTCCTTACTTGATATGCCATGTATTTTTAATGTTGTTTATGGGATAAGCAGATGTCAGTGTGGGAATGAGTGTGTCTCCAGATGGTTGTTCTCCTGGAGGCCTCGTAGCCAGGTCTCCACCCTTACAGACACACACAAGCACACACACACTCTCAGGTCTCTGATGTGCTGCCCCTGGGCCCCCTCTCACCTGTGGGAGAGGCAGAGCAGCAGGGAGAGATGGAGGTAACGCTGATGAAAGGGAAGCTCATTTACAGGTGCCTGGTGGGATGTTGTGAAGTGGGATCAAGCTGCTTATCTCGCTCACGCACCCTCTCACTTATCTGGTCCATCAGTCACACACCTGCTCATCCAGTCAGTCACCCAGTCACTTTGAGTCACTCATTTACCTACCTTAAGATCCTTCACTTACTTCACTGAGAAACAACACAAACAGGCAAATCAATAAAGCAATCAGCGGAGGTAGCTCGCTCTACAAGACCAAGCAACAGACCTGTGCCTGAATTCATCATCTGTTGATGTGGAGCAGCTTGAAGAGGTCGAAGTTTATGAACATCCCCTTCAGCAGGTAGACTTTCAGCATACAAACGAGGCCGGTTGGGTGATGTCGCTGCAGGGCGTTGACATCATGGATGTAGAAAGAGCACTGCGTTGGAGGTGAGGTCCGGCTCATTCCTTTAAAAGTTGCTCAGTGACACATAATTCCAAAATGACCTCTCTTTCAAATCAAATCAAAGTGTATTTATAAAGCACATTTAAAAGCAATTTTTGGTCGGGCCAAAGTGCTGTACATGTAATAAATACTACAATCACATAAAAACACATTACTACAATCACAATAAAAGGCAATAAATTATAGCAGATATATAAAAAACACAGGGAAAAGTCAACAGCTCCCATACCTAGGCCAAGAGTAAAAATAAAATAAAGTTTTCATCCTGGGAAATGAATGTACATGCAAAAAAGGTATCCGCTCATTAACAAACATAGTCACTAGAAAAAAGTATTTTTGGGTCAAATGACATCACGTGACTGGCACAATTGATGAAGTACGCCTGACTCACTTCACACCCAAGTGAAGGTTGATGGAAAGACATCACAAGAGAGCAAATTACTGTTAATGGAAACAAAAAGAGAATGACACAAAGAGCTAGTGGAATTTGACTAGCAGAGTGGAGCTACAGGACAACAACATGACATATTTCAGGGAAATCCATCACATTTAAATCAGGGTTTAAAGAGCAGAGTGGATGTGGAGACAGGTTGACAGCTAGAGGGGGAGAGGTGGACTCGTAGATAAAGAAAGGCATCATAATGGGAATAATAATCTTTTCAACGCTCTCTGTGACCTTTTGCCCTCTCCTGCACTGCGCTAAAGCCCCGACCTGGCAGGCGTGATCCTCACCAATACTGCCTGCTATAGAATACATCTCCAACAGTGTGTGAGTGCATGGAAGTGGGCATGCATCTTTCCTGCATCACACAGCATAGATGATTAAAGTTGTGTTTGGAGGCGCGTTATCTCCGGCCCACCGTGTGTATCCGTCATCCTGCAGAGTGAGGGACAGCAGGAGTTGTGAGGCCTGCAGGGAGGGATTATTATGGCTAGTTAATTTAAAAGGTCATCTCCACTCTGCCTCCGCTATCAGAACCCATCAGGCAGCTCTGTGTGGGATTCTGTTTGTTAAACTCATACGCTCTGAGGAGGAGGAGAGGATGGAGGAGTTAGGCGGTTGCATTCACAATTGGTGAGTACTTCAACCAGCCTACAAGTCGTTGTTTTCAGCGGGAGAATAATAGTAATTGTATCTTGAACGCAGTGCAGATGGAGTGATAATCTTACTCCCACTTTTGCCGTTTACTTTGATGGAGACAAATTGGATGAGAGAGATCTAAGATGGAGACTCCCACAGGATGTTCCCTTAACTTTTGAAGCTTGACCTGCTTTATGTGGTGGGAAGTTGTCAAGAAGAGCGATCGAATAACTTCAGAAGAAGAACAATTTTTAACGTGAAGACACTTGAACAATTGAAGCTAGACACACACTGTAGGACATCAAGCTTAACAAAGGGAATAAAGTGCTTCACTCTGACTGTTACACTGACAGCGACATTAACATCAATTACTGATAAATACAAAGAACGAAAAGCTTTTAAATCAGGTTTTCTTTTTTTCTTAACCTTTGCTGTGTGATGTAGCCCGACGGATCATTTCCCACGCTTAAGCTAATTCGATTTTATAAACTTGACATCATTTCTTCTGACAGAAAGAGGCGGGAGGCTAGCTTCAAACACTGCGGGAAACACTGACATAAAGACAGATTGCAATAATAAATGAACAGCAAAATATTGGAAATAACTCAATGACATTTATTACATTTGCTTTTATACAGCACTGGTAGGGGCTGTTTTGTTATCGAAAATAGCTTCCAGTCTCCATGATAAAATGTTCCAGTTTGTGGTTGACTGACGGCTGTTTTTATTACACCACGGTCTGAATGCAGACTGAGATTACTAGACGGATATGGGAAGAAAATATGGTTAAAAAATGCATATAATGGGAAATGATTGGAGTGGAAATAGTTTGGAAAGATTATGATGTTTGTACTTGAGCGCCACACATCACATCAAACCTCTAAGATTTACTGGAGCTGTGTGTGTGTGTGTGTGTGTGTGTGTGTGTGTGTGTGTGTGTGTGTGTGTGTGTCCGTTTTTGTGCATGCTTTTGCAAATCAATTATGGTACCATTTTTAGGTTGTATCTGAGGTGAGGACATAAAAGGGATATCATTCACACCTTCTCAGTGGAAGAACTTATCCTTGTCCTTGACGTTAAAACTTTTTGTGTTTTGAGTGTGTGAGAGGATTTTCAAGGAATCTTCTAAATAAAACCAGTCATTTATCTCTGTCGCAGAGTGTGAGTTTGAGCATGTTTGGCCTGCTGACAGAGGCATCCCTCATACTTCTGCCTGTTTGTATAACGCAGCAGATTCATTTTCTGACCCTCCAGTTGGAGCTCAGTCAGCAGCACAGTGGAGCTGACAGACAAGACTTCCTTTAACCCAAACAGTTTGATTACTGAAAAGTTATTCATTACACAGAGAGGGTGGAGACAGACAGGGAATGTTTACCGGCGGGGATACGTAAATCAATCTCCAGAGAGTTAAGATGTATTTAACCTAACATTACCATAACTAATGGACTACAGAGAGGAAGAGGAGGGGAAGGAAGATGCAAGTAATCAATCAAAGCCAGGCTTTATGATCAACAACAGCACAACGCAATCAAAGAGAGGGAGGTATAAGATGGATGCCTGAAAACAAAATATTTACATAAACAACAAACAGATTGAAAGATAAATATGATTTTGAAACCAAGATAACGACATACTAGATTGAGTGGTTTCTGCGTCTAGGTCTGTGTGTGACTTTTTTAGTATTAATAGAAGTATTTGTAGAAGAAATTAAACCGATTTCATATCTTTTTTTTCCTTTCTATCCAATCCAACCTCCTTCTTATGCAGAAACCTATGTGTGAAATCTATAAAACAATCTCTAGTCCAAAAGTAATTGACAGTGCAAAAAAGTTATACGGGAACATCATTTCTATAGGATTTATTTAATTTAACTATTAATCTTTTATTATCCCTTAGGGAAACTGTGCCTGAGGTGGCGTTTTGAAGGACAAACCAAAATGAAACTGCACTGTCTTTAAAAGTGTCTCTTGAAATGTTAATGTTGGCTTTAAAAAAGAAATGGCCTTAATAAGTGAGGTGACCTATGGGTAGGGTTGGGAACCGAAACTCGGAAAATGCCGGGTACCGGGTACCCATACAAAATACACAATTTAGGTTCTGCTTAACGATTCCTAAACGCGGTAGACCCTGTATTCCACCGGGTCCGTCTGCACCGCGGGTCCGTCTGCGCCGCGGGTCCGTCTGCGCCGCAGCAACCCGGTGGAATACTGGATAATCAGGGGGGGACTGGCCATCTGTGTGTTCTGGAGAATCACAGAACGGCCGGTCGTCAGCGGGCCGTTGACGACCGGCTCGGTTCGCTGACGGCCAGCACCGCCGTTATTTTTTTTTAAACGGCATCATGTAAGTTGCGCTGACAGGCGACAGAGGTCCACAGTTGCCCCGCAGCGAGGCTCCCCCCGCCCTCCCGTAGACAGTTCACGAGCTCAGTCACTTCATAACACCAAAGATGGATCGCGGTAAACGCTCCAAAGTGTGGCTCCACTACACTAAAAAAGAAAAAGACAAGGCACAGTAGAGCAATGCCTATGGCAAGTTAATAGCTTGCCACAGGCATTGCTCAGTTAAAATAAAGCACAGCTATTGTGTAATACATTTGTATTGCATGTATATTCTTTATTTGTAAAAATGTCAGTTAAAGCTTAAAAGAATAAAGATATTTTTGTTATCTAAACGTTTGACCTCTCTCTTTTACAATTTTGGAATCGAAACGGGGAATCGATAAAAATCGGAATCGATACATTTCAGACGATACCCATCCCTACCTATGGGTTTGTATTATTCTGCCTGTGACTCTCTATTTCTATTACAAAATAACGAGGATAGTAAAGTTCCCGTTGTTCCGTCCTCTCCCTCCTCCTGCTAGAGAACAGAGTGGGTGGACGGCCTCCTGCGGTTAAAAGAAAGACGCCATGTCATTTTGTGTCAAAACATCCTTAATGGCAGTCATCAAGGCTGAAGAGAGGAGGGGGCACGTCAGGTAAAAGCTTTCTACTTCTCATGATGAGTCAAGTTACACAAATCTGACTTCACTGTATGGACTGTTAAAAGACAAATAGTATATATTTATATCGCCACACAAAATCAACCATGAATCTCAAGACCATGCATGAAATTGCTCAAAGTCTCATAAATTGGTTAATAAGGGTTGCTCTTTTTTAGATTGAATTAGTCTTTTACTTTGCTCCTGTGCTTTTCATATGTGTTTCTTATCTGCTACTTATTGTTCCATCGTATACAGTATACACATAATGCACATCTAATAATATAACTACCTGGAAAATGCAAGAGCAAATATCCTCATTCCCGTAGTCCTAATACTTCAGGCCCACCAACAGAACCACGGAGCAACCGTCAGCAATTTCAAGGCCTTCACCTCACACAGTTATTTAGTAAATTATAATTATACACCAAATTGCTTTGATAAGGGCTGCAGCTCTTTCTTCATGCTGAGACCCCGTGGCTCTCCTAACTCTACCCCTGTATCCTCCCAATTTCTAAATCACAATAGCATTTGGTCTAATTTGTGCATCTAATCAAATCCTGTGAGAGGATGAGAAGAAGTCAAGAGAGGGAGGGAGGACGTGGGAGGAGGTAATTGTACAAAGGCAGAGTTTGTTAAATATATATGTGTGTGTGTGTGTGTGTGTGTGTGTGTGTGTGTGTGTGTGTGTGTGTGTGTGTGTGTGTGTGTGTGTGTGTGTGTGTGTGTGTGTGTGTGTGGGGATGAAAGATGGGGATGGGTGAGTCTATCCGGATTTGACTTAGCATTTCTATATGTGGAGGAGATTTTCCCGAGCATAGTTGTGTCAGCGTATGATTGTGCATGCATTTTGGTTTTGGAGGAGATAATGCCGTCAGCCTCAGAAAATGAAATTGTCAAGCGCATGAGTTCTTATTTGATACGACTTAGTGGCAAAGAGACATCAGCGACATTCACTCTTTTTATTTTTTATTTCATTTTTCATACCTTATCCTCACCAGGCAGGCCACAGCTCTGTGTTGTGATTTAAACGTTTTAAATGATTTCCCTATCTCTTAGCCTTGTGGTCAGGACCCCATGTGAGTTTACTTACAGTATGCAGACAGGGGTCAGCAGATATATCTTCTATCTATGTATCATTCTCATTATATAATCCTTTTTAAGCTCTTTTCAATTAAGCTGTAGTCGAATTCGCACAGCTTGGGGACTGTTGGAGTATCAACATTGCGTGAGCTGAAATGAGGTCACAGGCCAACAATTAAGAGGATTACACGGCCAATGAGACGGGGCTTTTAGAGACTCATTGACCAGCTGATGACTTTACCTCATAATTACTTTCCGTGCTTTTAGAAATTAGAGTTGTATTAATTTCACATCAAACATGGCAATATACTGAGTCATTCAACAACAGTAGTTTTTTTAGTTTGGATTTCTTTGTTGCATTTTATTGGGTTTAATTTGCTTGATATCTAACTTTACTAACATAACTTCAATTCTGCAGCAGTGACCTATTTTACTGGTTTCTTTATTTTCAGATGTCCATCTAGTTCATCAGCTATGCTTTACTCGAAGTCTATTGTTGACTAAAAGGTCCCGTCTGTGTTCATTTCTCAATGTTTGAAATTGATTTGCAGACTTGATGAGCTTTGAGATCTGGCCCTTACCTCTCAGTGTGAGAGCTTTGAAACGTAATGTGTGTTGCTCTCATTAGTGTTTGTTAACTTTATCGTATTAGAATTGTAACAATCAGGGTTCATTCAAATGAAAATGATCTTTCACTCTTCTCTCTAGTATACCTAAAGGGCCTGAGAGTAATTCTGAGTGTTAATAACCCAAGTGTGTTTTGGGGATAAGGAGTGAGTGGAATTATGACTAGCTGGTTATTAGTCTGCCAGCCCACGGGCATCTCGCTGATTGATTTGGGATTAGACACTGTTGGAGATGAACACAACCAGGTACTACAAACGCATGTTCACTCATACATACAACAGGTTTTGAACTTCAACAACTGCACCTCCTTTTTCTCAGGGCTTTCTCTATTGTTTGGTGCCTGGTCTTCTTCGAGTAATCTTTCACTTGCTACCATCAATGCAATCACGGCCTTCCTTTCCAATGCTTTGCCGATGACATCCAACTATACATTTCAACTACATCCATCAACACTGCAACTCACTCCACTCTGACCAACTGCTCACTGAAATTAAATGTGGGGTAGGTAAGTTTGAGAAACCGGCACGAGTGCGCTAGAATTTGAAAATACACAACCGGAAAAAATCTGCCACTTCCTTACAGAGCCCCTCCTCCAACACACACGAACGCGCACATGACCAATGAGGGCACGAGATAAGTTTGTGCACAGATGGAAGGCTGACAGGCAGGAAGGCCATCCAGTTATTTTAGCCGGGCCGGCTCAGATGATTGGTCGTGCTTTTTACAGTACTACGGCTTCCACTGATGTTATTTTTTTATGGATTTTTTCATAAAAATATTCATTGCTATCGGGATGTTAAAAGCATTCCATGGAATATAACAGAAAGTGTATCTCGAGCCGTTCTCAAACTTACCTACCCCACCTTTAAATCAAGGATGCAAGCCAACTTCCGACCTGGTCCAAAATCCCTCAAGACTTCTGCATCAACTTCGATAACTTCACTCTGTCTCCCTCGGCAAACTCTGAGTTATTTTCAACAGCAACCTCTCCTAGAACATCATGTCAATCACAACACTAGGGCTTCCTTTTCTACCGGTCTCCTCCCATCACTCTCCTTCTCTGCTGCATCTAGAATTGACTCCTGCCACAGCATTTGTTATGGCACATCATCCAAAGTCCTGAATAAAAACAAGTACATCCAGAACTCTGCAGCTAGTTTACTCATCCACACCTAATCCCAGGATCACCCCCGTGCCTTTCTGCCCCACAACGGATCCAATTTAAAGTCACATTCCCAAAGACCTTCATAACCAGGACTAGGGATGCATATCGTTGACTTTTTTACGATACCGATACCACTGAACGATACCGATACTCAACCGATACATATCGTGATACTTTGAAAATGTATCATCCCACAATTACTCCCATGAAGCGCTTTACGATATAGTTAACATGTCAAATTAATATTAAATTCAATTGTGGGACTTCTTGGACCTTTTAGTAACTGAACCCAAACCGATTATGGATATCTTTTAATAACACGCCAGCCATCAGGGTGTGCCCAGCGTGAATAGCACATATTGCCAATGCAAACCAGACCCCGTTATAAAGCGCGAGCCGTTATAATTAATGTTAAAGCCTGAGATTGCCGACTAAGAGAACAAATAAATAATTAGAATAAAGGTCATGAGATCTTGGCATTGCAGCCCAAACAAACCAAATCTCATCCCTTTTAAAAAAAATCAACCCCTTCCCTGCGCTTCCCACCTGCTGAGAAAAAAACACAATCCGCCATCCCCCACAGTTCCATTTTGGTGGGACCCTTTTAACTTTTCCTAGAATTGAAACCAGAACAATGAAAAATAATACATACAATATAGAAGAAAAAAGAATTTATGGCAATCCTAATTTATGAACCACCGCCAGTCAGCGGGCCCCCGACGGACCTCCACTTTTAAAAATACATTTCTTTTTTTAAAACCTAATTTTTTTTTTTTTTAAATAATTTTTTTTTTTAAAGTATCCGAAAACCGAGACGGATCTGA
>NW_011359125.1:2870912-2871119 GCF_000735185.1 Notothenia coriiceps
TACTTTTTCAGGCTTAATATTTATCTGTAGATACCCCCAAACCTTTTTTCTTATTCAAAAGAATACATTAACCTAAAGTATTCTTTAATGTTTAAGGCGAGACACTGCAGGCAAAAACATAGTTTTTCATGCACTGGTCAATTTTTTGTGCTATTTAGATTCCATAACATGTTTTCTTTCTGGCTTTTGGAAGGAAAACGTACAAAA
>NW_011359125.1:2871189-2907534 GCF_000735185.1 Notothenia coriiceps
CGTTATAATTAATGTTAAACCTGAGATTCGACTAGAGAACAAATAAATAATAGAATAATGGTCATGAGATCTTGGCATTGTACAAACAAACAAATCTCATCTTTAAAATCAACATTTGCCTTCANATCAAATGTAAAAGTCAGCCGAATTAGTGTTGATACTGCGAGGAGACGTATTGTGTGAAAAGACATTAAAGATGTTGTTTAATTGTTGATATATTTATGATCAACGTCAAGTATTCAGTTTCGGCGGCATTTCTTCCAGTTTTTCCAAAGGTCTTCTCATCAGGGCTCTATAAATAGAGAACTATGGCAGATCTGTAATATGTAATGCAGCCGGACCGTGTATTACAATGCCGTTATGTGATGACTTTCAAAGAGAAAAGCAAGAACACTCGGAATTAAGTATTATTATTATTATTTTTTAATGTTTTTCCGATTTCATATCATATAAACACCAAATCCCAACATGCATTGCGGCTAAAACATCCAATCTGTGAGCTTAAACCATAGCTGAGGATCTTGGGTAATAGCTCGAAATGCCTACGTCTGTTTCTGGTTATTTTTATTTTGAAATTCAGTTCCTGACGGACGCCAAAAAAGCCAGAGATTATGGAATCAAACAAATAAATAAAAGCAAGGATAATTGTGTGTTATTGGTGAGTAAATAACAGTGTGTTATTTTGAAAAGAATAACAAATTAGAAGGAAAAAAAATATTTAAAAAAACACAGATTTCAGTATTCTGAGGCTCTGAGCCCCATTTATTTTCCTCACTGATGACAAAAAAAGTCTGACATTATACGATTTAAAATAAAAACAATAATTGTGTCTTGATATTGAGTAAAAACATGTTTTTATGAACCCCACAGCTTCCGGTCTTCCAAGAGCAGAACGGACAAAAACCACGTGCTGCAGGCGCGAAACATACTACCAATAGAAATACATTGTTTTAAAATCGTTCTGTGTGACACAAAAAAAGGGGAAAATCGTGTTGGTGAACACGATTAAATAGATTAAATGTCGTGACTATAACACGAAATGCCATGAGACTGGGTTGATATATCATGTGGAAGTTGCCCCCAGCCATTAGTTTGTCTCAAGCCTCAAATTTGCTTCGCTTTTAAGCCATCGTCATTTCAAAACCAGGAGTGACCATGTTTTGAAGAAAGGATGTGGCTGTTGGGGAGCAAGGCTTAAAATGGACAGGTATCACTGGCTAGCTGCTATTGCTAGAGTTAGCTCTGTTTCACAGGTGGGGAAGACTGTGGGGCCAAAACTCAGAGACAAAATGGAGGCAGGAATATAAAGGCAACCTTTATTGAGGTTAAATCTGGGACAAAAACTGGAAAAAAAACATGAAACTAAGGGAGCAGGCTAAGGTAATACAAGTTATCATCAACCAGGAGCGACCATTTTTCGAAGAAAGGTTAAAATGCCAGGTATCATTAGCTAACATGCTAGAGCTAGCTTGCTAGCTTCGTTAGCTAGTCACAGCTGGGTAAGGGAGTAGTTCCCTATCACAGAAACAGAAGGGAAGAAGATATTTACAATTTAAGGTGAATTTTTCTAAGCTTAAGCTGGTAAACAATTGGAAAAACATGAAACTAAGGGACCATACTAAGATAATACAAGCCAAAAGCAACTAACACAAAACAAGGAACAAACCGGGATGGCCGGAGGAACACAACACATCCACACCAGAGAAGATATAGGGCAGACTGACAGAACAAGGCAGCAAGGTGATTACATTCAGGTGGAAAGAATCAAGGCAGGGCAGATAATCACAAAGGCGAGAAAACATAAAGACAGGAAGGAAAAAACAGACAATTGACACAAGGCGAGAATACTTTTCAAAATAAAACTTGTAAAAAGATTTGAAGATGATTTGAAAATAGCAATTGAGACAAACATAGCCTACAAGAAAAAAGGAATTGACAATTGCTGAAAGTCTCAGTTTATTGCAAAGCACCTCATTACTATTATCTTAGCCCTACATCTGTAGACACACCAGGCTCATGTATTTAGCTGCGCTGTGGAACTGAAGAAATGTCCATTTATAATAAATTGGTTTGACTAATGCTGTGAAAACCCACTTGACCTTCCTTCATTCTCTTGTACTGCAGAATGTTCTCATTCCCTTTCAATGTACTATCACACAATGTCTGTTTCAAATGCTGTATTGCTGAGTTTCCACTAGTTCTGTATCTTTATGATGCCAGGGTATCAAAGGCGATGTTGCACTCTGTTGGCGTTTAGACCTTTTCGCACCTCCATGCAGAAACGCCAAGGGCCATACAGACACGAGGAGCTCCTGATCTGACGTCTGATCATATCAGGCCTGACTGAAATAGGGCATGTGACCCACCCCGCTGTGGACACACAGACGTATGAGGATACACACTCTTCTATTGGTGGGGTGCAGGCAGGTTTGCTTGGCTTATCTGAGCGACGACACACACAAACACTTTTTTTTTACCGTTCTCTTGAGAATTTTTTTTTGACTCAAAGTAGTGGTTTCCAAACATTTTCTTTTCAAACCACAAAGCCCCTTAAGTGATTTTTGTTTCAAGGTACAGTACCACTCCAATGCAGCAGTTTAAAGCTAAGTTGCTGTGCAGAATTGCAGATCAATCCTGAACTTAAAGAACAACAATGCATTCAGAATCCTGTAAAATGAGCTTACATGTCAGGTTTTCAAGGATGACAAATGTACACATACACCAAGCATTCATTATATTTGGCTTGTTTCTTGAACATGTTGACATTGTAGTGTTATTTAGTTTTTCTTGCAGACGAGGCATTCGGGTTTGGGGACATCTCTCTTCCCCTATCAATGCCAATCTGTAGAGTTACATTTCACTTATGTATTGTCCCAGATCATTGAGGGCTGAAAAGTATCTGCATTTATTTAATCCATTCTTACAATGATAAATTATTCCATCACTATACTGTATATCAATCATTGTTTCTGACTTCTTTGCAGGAAAGAGCATTGCGTTATGATAAAAACGTGACCGCAACAATCTCAGCTGCAACCTAAGTACATATTTGGAGGGGAACTACATCAATTTTAAACATGAATGTATGTTTACAGTTAATGACTAGGACTACATGTGTGGAACAAAGTTGCTTTTGGGTCAAGAAGGATCTGCGCAAATCTTATAATGTGCCTTAGGTGATGAAGATTGAGTTAGGGTTGGTTTTGGCAGAAAAACAGAAGTTGCCTGTATAATGTTGCTGCAGCAAATCGGAGACAGACTCTTATCTTAATGAATAACCATTCTGCCAAGCTTTCGCTGCTTTCTTGCTAGTACAGTAGCTTAGCCCGGAAGTTGGCTAATTGTTGATTTATCACTGCTGTGGAACAGTCAATTGCATTTACACTTTGAGGTGATTAGGCTGATCAGATCACAATCCTTCACTGTGTTTTGGGTTCACTTACAAGTGTGCTTACGAGTGTTGGAGCATTTTATTGAAAGGTGTAAAGAGGGTTGATGTTGGTAAACAATGAATGGACATTTTGGTTAATACGTTTACAGTTTATTTTCCTCCATTTGTGTTTGGGTAACTTGGGTGTGTGTTCAAAACTGCCTTATTTTCTGAATGCTTGTTGTTCTTACTTTCCTTTCCACTCTTTCCTTGAAATAGGGTGCCTGCCATTTTAAGACACAGGTACCATTTCTACCAAAACCCAGGATCAAAATGATGTTGATGACGACACTCGTAATCATATTGACACAATGGCGATGATGATTGCATTGTTGTCATAACAGCAAATCCGCTCCGATGATGAAGACAGATCAGCATTGCTCAACACTCCATCAAGCGTGCCCCCATTGTGCTTCAATCAGGACCCCTTCTCATTACTCTTCATTGAGCCAATGAATTTGATGGCAGGAAGAAAAGGTGGAAAGTCACCTCCCTCTTCTCTCCAACCCCCCCAAAAAAGAAAGATCAATTTCATTTATTGGACCCTGCCCCATGCCTGGCTGCTTTGCCTTTTTTAATGCAGAGCACACACACATACATACAAACCTCTCTGACACCTCTTTAGCTCTCTTTTGTTAGCCCAGTCACTGCCCATGCCATATGGCAAGTGAGAAGGATCCAGTGTGTGCGCGCATGTGTGTGTGAGTAGACTTTGAGGTCAGTGGGGGGGTGTTACGAGGCTGACCCGCTCACAAAGACTCCCTACTCCATCAGGGATCTCTATGAATACATGGGGACAAGCATGGCTGAATGGGAGAGCAGAAGCCGTGGAGAAGTCGTCTCCGGAGGAAGGGCGGGGGGGTCAGTGGCAGAAAAAAGGAGGGGTGCTGGTGTTTGGATGAAGGAGGCATTAGCAAGATGGATGTTTGGGGGGATTAGGAGAGAGACAGAGAAAATTAAAGAGACAGGGATATACGGCGAAAACAGAGGGGGGAGAGAAGTGTGATTAAAATGAGAGCCGGAGAGAAATAAGTCAGAATGTGTGCTTACAAAGGCTTAGCCCATGCATGTATTTGTGCCTTTGGAGTTGCCCGCTGTGTGCTGTGTGTTTGCGGGGGATATGAGGTGATCCCTGTGCCACGGGGATCGACAATAGGCCAGCAGGTCCCTCTCTGTGATGACAAGCCTCGGTAGGAGTGTCTATGTGTGTGCATGCATTTACCAGTGTGTGTTTCCCAGCAGGCTGTTCTCTATAGAAGCACCACTGGTCTATGGTCGACACATTCTCATTAACCACATTTGACAGCCAAAGCAGGGAGCGCACAGTGAGGTAGCAGGTCAGGGAGTGCTACCAACTATCCTCTTATTGCTTCTGAAGTTCTTTGTGTGCATTTCCGCTCTTGTCTATGCCGAAAGTTGGTTAAAAACAGTTTTAGACTCTGCCGCTTTGCATAAAGTTTGTACTCTTTATGACAGCAACAATCCACGCAGTTCTGATCCGACAATTTCTGTCACTTTAATCCTATGCAGATAAGTGCCGATAAGCAAGTGTCGACAAAAGTGCTGCTTATAAAGTGCCTCTTATTTAAATGAGAGCAAAGAACTTAAACTACCTCCCCTGATAAGTGCCTCAGGCTTCAATAATAGCACATATACATGTAAGTGCCTCTGGATTTAATGACAGCAAGCAGCTAAAGGACTGTGAGAACAGCAAAGGAGTACAAAGGAGTAAAAAATATGCCAAGCCAAAGTGAGGGAGACATTAGGGATTGATGCCAGTTTTGCTCCGACTAACCCAGTGCAGCCGTCACCGCCGCTGCTCTGCAATGGTCACACTATTACACATTGTTGCATAAGATAGATAAGGCTACAAGGAGGCATATTCACCACACCAAGAGAGCTATCGGCTGATTATGTGTGTGCATATCTGGATTGGCAGTAGCTTAGGGGAGGGAGTGCGAAAGTAGTAGAAGATGAGCTGAGAGATGAGAACAGCAGGAATAGAAGAGAGGTGTGATTGTGCTCCGTCATCTATGCTATGGGTGTGTTTAGTGGCAAACTGCCGTTGCCATTTAGAATTCGAACTCTGGCGTCATAACAGAGCACCGTGGGAAACAAAGGCCCCTTTCACGTTCTCAGAGCCTGCTCGTCTTTGCTTCTCTTTTCTAAATTGGCCCAGTTTCCCCTCTCTCCGTCTTGTTAAACCCCCTTTATTTTTCTAAGACGCTAATAGATTAGCTGATTCTTTGCAAAAAAAAATCTCAAAAATGTACACATCCTACTTTCGTCTCCCTTTTTGTCTGCTCAGCAGCTGTGACTATCCCTTCCCCTTCTCTTCCCCGCATTACCTTTCCTTATCTCTGCCTGACTGTCGTCTATTTTCTGTCCTATTGCTTTCTAATTCTTGTCTTTTGTGCTTTTCTCTGCCTCCAAATCACTCACCACCACCACCACCACCCACTCCCTCCTTCACATCTGTTTCAGTGGCCCAGGTCCATGAGGTTGAATGCCAGCACCCTCCTCCCCATTATTAGCAGAACACAACTCTCAGACTGCCCACACCTCTCCGACTTCTGTTGCCTTTTGTCCTGCAGCCTGGCCTGAGCCATTGCCTCTTTTACAGTGGACAAAACCCAACATTGCCAAATAGACAGCGTGACAGTTGGTCGGTTTATTGTCTGTCTCAGAGTGTGCCTGTGCTGTTGGTTTGGGTATCAGGTGTTTGTGTATACGAGCATATGTGTGTTTGTGTGTGTGTCTGTTGTAAGCACAGTGGAATGAAACCTTCTGCTCTGAAGCACAACAGAGTGGTCGTTCCAATTAGAAAAAAAACTATTTTCCACAATTCACGACTCGTATTAGTCACATAAAGAAATATTCAGAGCAATGACAGGATATGTCACACTTAGCCCCACTTAGGTTAAAGAGGTCCTATCATGCTTTTTGGGTTTTTCTATTTCCTGTAGAATATAGGTTTTTATGCATGTATATGGTCTGAAGGCTAAAATCCCAAAGTCCCCCCCCCTCCTGATACACCTTGATTGGACTCCTTTGTTTTATTTATACAAATTTAGAAAAATACAATGTACAATCATAACCAATACTCTTTGGTTTATTTCCATAACACAATGACATCACTATTTAACCCTCAAGTTTCTATTGGCTAGCGCTCCAACTCATTTCACGTGATATGCTAGGGCAGGGGTCGGCAACCTTTTTGATATGAAGTGCCATTTAAAAAAGAAAATGTGATCATGACCACCTAAACAGAAAGATATGGACACAAGATGTGTGCACATTTATTTAGTATCCTATCCATATGAACATGATTTAAGTAGGGGGGACCTAACATCCTCTAGGGGGGTCCGGGGGCATAGGGGATTTTTTTTTAAATATTGAAGTTAAAAGCATCATTCTGGTGCACTTTGAGAGCAACATTAAGAGATCTGTGGATACATCTCTCAACATCCATATGAAACAGAACTGTAAACAGATTTTTTTTTTCTTTATGGATATTTTACAAATCACTCCCCTTTTAAACTGTATTCTTGTTTATTAATAACAACTTTTTTTTACTGTCATAGTACTTTATACCTGTTTTTCATTTATTCTCTTATTTTTGTATAACTATAATGATAATATAAAGGTGTGCCTCTACCTCACTGAGCTGAGGTTATCAGAACCTCTCAGTCTGTCAGGAGGGAGATCTCTTCCACCTGGTTGTAGAAAAAGCTCCTTATATTCATTAGAATAGCTAGCTAACCAGATGCAATTATCCTCTCTGGAGCGGCTTCCGGTGAGTTCCGGCAGCACTACATCACATGATGACACGTTACGCTCGTGTTGTGTTCAAGGACCTGTCCTTGGCCAGGAAAAACAGGCAGTCGCTTGTTTAATTCTGTTGCGGTCTAGATTTCTTTAATCTTTTGTTTCCTTCTGCGCTGCGTTACGTGCATTCCTAGTGTGCCACTGGTTACGGTACCGCGTGCCAATGGTGGCACGCGTGCCTAGGGTTGCCGACCCCTGGGCTCGAGGATTGGGACATATCTAATTGGTAGACCAATCACAACAGAGCTGGCCAGCTAACCAATCAGAGCAGACTGGACTCTGGTTTCAGATAAAGGGTGAAAAGAGTTGCTGCAGCACAGGCAGTAGGAGAAAAATAAAGAGCTTTTTGAACCTTAAAGCATTTAAACCTATCTAAGTTGCATAAGTTAACTTCTAATAAGATAATATTTGATCCGAGTTCAAAAAAGAGTTAAATTAGGTCAAGAGTCTGTTTGATCTTTTTAAAGGGAAGGGTTAAAAGTGATGGCCTAAACATTCCCTTGCAGTGTTTTTTCTCCGTATAAACACAACCCCAATTAGGAGTAAGGTTAAAGCCATTTTACACTGTGCTTTATGAAGATGCACTGAAATAAAATGAGCTACACCAGTTGTGTTTCCAATTATACCAGACGTCCCCAATTCAACTGTACAATTTCTACCAAAATGTGACAAAAAATATGAAAGAAAGTACAAGTAGACAGCCTAAAGATTTCTTATTGTGACGTATTGGGGATACAAACCGGAGGACCGTAATGAGACAGGAATATGGAGAGGGTTCTGCCTGCAGGCCTCCACTCTCAGGACAGTTCCGGTGTAGACTCCACTGTCAGGACACTTCCACTCTCAGTACAGGAAGTGACAATTCTGACAGTAATTTTTCCCCGCCCCCCGAAGGACTCGTCCGATGGAAGTTTTCAAATCACAATGGAGACTCATCACGGAGGTGATGAGTCCCCTCACCATGCACTTTGGGTCGGCCTTGGTCAAGCCCTTTTTCACCCCCCCATCCTGGTTCTCGTAAAAGTTGACTTATCAATTTTTCGCTCAAATGACACCATGGAGGAATGTAACGGGAGTTAACAGGGGACCCGCCTCACGAGTGCCTATTTTCCCCGCTTTTAGGCAATTTCACCCGGTTCCTTCTACCGGGGACACTGCCCGGTCTCGGGTTTCCCCCCACGGCCTGTGTCCAGCCGTATCCCCCCCCACTCTTCCATATATTAACGGATTTTGAAAGATTTTCTCCTCTCCTCTCACTGATCGAATGGCAAACGCGACCCACCATCGGAGGGCCTCCACGGGCCCGGCCTAGTGCCGGTGCTCTGGTAGTTCGTGGGTCGCGTTTGCCATTCGATCAGTGAGAGGAGAGGAGAAAATCTTTCNTATCCAAACGTACAATAAGTGCAATAAAACCTTAGAAAGATTCAAACTAAGGGACAACTAGAAAAGTGCTCAAGTTCAAAAACCAGGCAAACTCTTACTTTGCTACCTTTATTTACTTCGTGGGCAAAGGTAAAAGCGAAACGAAAGGAAGATGTCACAATAAATGGCAACTATAAACTACTAACCCAGATTTCCACTGAAACGTTAGAAACCCCAGATTTTTTTTTTAACTGGACAACGTTTTTTCTGGTTTAGGAAGCCTTAACACATTTTCTATAATCATTTGATTACCTTGGGAGAAAGTGAGACGTGGGGACAATGGACATATTTTTGTATGTTCTAGCAAGTCACGTTTTATTGACACGTGAAAAGTTCTGAAGATGTTATTTCCTTTGCTCAGATAAAATAGTATTTCGTACCTCCATTTTTTCTGTTTCTGTGTCAAATCCGATGACTTGGCTAAAGAACATACAAAAAAAATATGTTCATTGTCCCATTCTCTCCCTTCTCCCAAGGTATTCAAATGATATAGAAATGGTTGTTAAGGCTTCCTAAACCAGAAAAAACCGTTGTTCCAGTTAAAACTGGGGTTTCTAAGTTTCAGTGGAAATCTGGGTTAGTAGTTTATAAGTGCATTTATTGTGACATCTTCCTTTTCGTTTTCGCTTTTACCTTGCCCACGAAGTAAATAAAGTAGCAAAGTAAGAGTTTGCCTGTTTGAACTGAGCACTTTTCTCGTTGTCCTTTAGTTTGAATCTTAAGGTTTATTGACTTATTGTACGTTTGGATAAAAAAACGTCGCTAAAATGTAATGTAAGTGAGCAGTAACGAGGTCTGCACCACAGGAATAATGGAAAAAGGAAGGTTAAAACATCGGGAGGAAGGATCTTTTCTTTCATAGTCACTGTTAGACAAAATATCCACTCGTCCCCGGCTTGAGCTTCAATCTCCAGGGATCCAAGTATTTCTTGATCCTCTCCAGAATGGGAAGTTAGTCGTCCCACATTACAGAGCATCAACTAGTTCCTGAACAGTTCCTTCACATGCTGATATCAAGGAGAGGAAGTTACCACAGGTCACAAGATGGAGGAATGCCGGTTATTCTAGGCAATCATACAATCAACCAAAATTCTGGACTTTTTCTGAAAATCTCAAATAATTCTGACTTTTTTCTGGGAAAATCTTCCAAAATTCTGAAACGAAAAAAAAAAGTGGCTTTTTTCAAAATCTCAAAGTTCAGACTTTTTCCAAATACAATGTTTAGGTCATGATGATATGCTTGTCAATATGGTCTATCTCCTATAGAGGCTTGAATCATCATGTTAATCACATAGCTATCCAATGGCCTAAAACAAATCCTGATCAGGGGCGGATTTAAGGATTGGTAGGAGATCCGGGCTTAGCCAGGCTACTGTCCCGCAGCTGCTGCCTCTCTGTTGGACTCCCGTACTGCATTATTACTCACGGAGACGTTTAAAAAAAAAAAAAAAAAAAGTTTTAGGTTCAAACCATTTCTGGGCTTTTCAGAAAACATCCCGGGCTTGAGCCCAAGTAGCCACCCCCTATCACCGCCACTGTCCTGATGCTCTTTCTAGGTAATCATACATCCTGTCAATGTACACAGCTACGTCAGGGCCTTGTTATCGTGTGTACCTATATTGGAAGGAGTACATTCAGTATTTTCCCAACAGTTCACCAAAACATACCTGCAGGGTGAGGTTGTGTCGAGGCAGAGAGGGTCCTTCCTCAATGGGAGGTTCTGCTGGAAAGTGTCCGTGGACGGCTCCAGGGACGGGGCTGGAGGGGGTAAGGGTCTTCCTGGAGAGGGGTATGGGCGAGTGCATGGAGGAGGTCGAACCGTGGAATTTCCCTCCTCTCCCTTTCACCTGGTTGGAGGAAACCACGAGCGAGGGAGAGTCATTTTACCTGACACGCAGGTAAATTCAATAAGACGCTTAATCCGATCATCTTGTTACTTGGGAATAAAAGTATTAGATTATGACTCCGGAGAGGGACAGAGATGTGTGGAAAGGGATTTTATTCTGTGAGCATCGCTTTGATTTGAAGGTCAGTCTTTGAAAGGGGCACATGTTTTCACCCACTAGCATCTTTTAGGGATAGTGAACACTAATATTGATTCTTTTTTTATTGAACTCAATTACACCAAGATTGTTTTACAAAGGTTTTAACCATTTATTTGGTGCCATTTATTTGTGTATGATATGGGACCAAAGAAGGACAAAAACTACAGGAACTGCATTTGGAAAAACTAGTTCGTGTATTTCATGTATTAGCCCATGATGGTGCAAATGAGAGAATTTTAATATTAAGATTATCTGTAGCGACAAAACTCCCAAATGGAACCAGTCGCTAGAAGGCTAAAGTAGTCCATCACTTTGGACACGTTTCATTTGAAAGAGTCCTTACTGAATTATAGATTAACGAGTGTTCAATGACTCAAATAAACAAAAAAGAAACTTAAAGAGGGACCAACCGGTCAACAGGAAAAATGGTACTGAACCAGGCTTCCCCCTCTGTGTCATCTTGCCAAACAAACAAGAATCCCCATGTGACAAACACGGACGGGATGTGATAATTAAATACAAATGTTTGCGATCTTAAATAATAACCAATAATGAGAGATAATTGCTCTCCTACAAGTATCATTATGTATATTTTGACCACGTGTGTCTCGTGAGGCAACATCTGCGTCTTGCAAACATAATGTACTGCTTTTCCTTTTAAACAACAATATAAATCCCCTTCAGCATTTTTCCTAATTTGTTTTTATGTCACGGGCAATAAAAATGCCACAAACTCCTGAAGACAATTTGGCTATTAACTGCTTGAATACAAGACATCTGTTCCACTATACTATATTATGAGCCCCCTAATAGGTCCTTCGCTATCTGAGTCAAGGCTTTTATCGCCAGGTTGGTTCTCTAAAAATTGTGAAATCAAAATAATTTGTCGCCACAACCTTCAATTTCACTGCTACGCCGATGACATCCAACTTTATATCTCAACAAAAACCATCACCCCCACAACACACTCCACTCTCACCAACTGTCTCTCAGAAATAAAAGCATGGATGCAAACAAACTATCTCCTGAACAGTGCCAAATCAGACATTATCATCATCGGCCCCCCATCCCGTATCAAAGACATCCAGAATTTCAACTTCACCATTGACAGCCACACTCTATCTCCCCCCCTCACATCCGCAACCTCGGAGTCATTTTCGACAGTCAGCTCAAATTCAACCACCACATAAATCACATCACCAGGACCGCCTTTTTCCACCTCAAAAACATTGCCCGTCTCCGCCCATCACTCTCCTCCTCTGCTGCTGAAACCCTGATTCATGCATTCATCACTTCACGACTCGACTACTGCAATAGCATCCTCTATGGCATACCATCCAACCTCCTCAATAAACTCCAACCTATCCAGAACTCTGCTGCCCGCCTCCTCACCCACACCCGCTCCCGAGACCACATCACTCCCATCCTCCAGAACCTCCACTGGCTCCCCGTCCGTCAAAGAATCCACTTCAAAGTCCTCCTCATTACCTACAAAGCCCTCAACAACCAGGCCCCCCCCTACCTCACAGACCTGCTGCACCACCACACCCCTTCCCGCTGCCTCCGCTCATCAGAAGCCAACCTCCTATCCATCCTCACCCGCACCAATCACCGGACCTGGGGGGACAGAGCCTTCTCCGTCGCTGCCCCCTCCCTCTGGAACTCACTCCCACAACCCATCAGAGACTGCACCGACCTCACCACCTTCAAAAAACTCACAAAAACTCACCTCTTCAATCTGGCTTTTAATGTGTGATTGTTTTTGTATTATTTGACTTTAACTTTAACTATATATTTATTTGTTGTTCCTTTCTTCTCTTTTCTTTTCTCTTCACTATTATCTGTAAAGCGTCTTTGAGCACCTGTAAAAGCGCTAACAAATTAAATCTATTATTATTATTATTATTATTATTAATATAGAGTTGGATAACCACTGTAACTGTCTGAGATACAGGGTCTCCAGGTTTAGCTGTGGCTCACCAATAAGTCTGCTGGACCACTTTATGATCTGAGTTTCTCCTCTCTAAAGACAGGTTACCAAACCATGACATTAAAGGACAGTTTCCTAATACAATACAAACGCTGGTGCCGCCTTTTACATACAGCTTCAGGGATATATAATAAACTAAGCGGCTAACGCTAATGCTTACTTTCCAATGAAACAAATAAGAATTCCAAAAAACTTGAAACCTTGATTTAGGGGCTAGACAGAGTTAAACAGAAGTATTATTGTTTTACTTACGTATCTTAGAGCAAATAACTTCTAATTATTCTCTTATTTGACTTCTCCTTTGAAAAGGGTGTTTTGAGTTTCCAAAAGGGTCCAGTTGTTCAAAGGTCTGCTATTTTCTACCGGTGGAAAGCACCAGTTGGCTTGTATGTTGACTTGCCATTTAGCAAATACTCTTTGCTAAGCTGCGATGCATATGTCTAGGGCTTTTATTTTTGAAAGGTTCGAAAATAAGGACTCCAACTGTAATAAGCTGCAGTTTGCAATGGGGGAGCAATAAAGAGTCTGCCTTCTCGATTCGGTCTTGCCTCTGAGATATTATTTTATTACTTTCATAAGTACTCTACTCTTCCTTTGTGTGATGTAAAGGGAGCCTTCATTTTCCATTGGGACCCTGACCTGAAGGCAGACAGAATTGTATAGTTTAAGTACACCAGACAAGAAAAACAACAAGGATACAGTTGATTCATTGTCAAAGAGGAGTACAGCTTTAACCTGTTCTGATCATATACAGAGGAAGGACAAAACAAGAATAGGAGAAGTAGTAGATAAAGGAATGAAGAAGAAAACATGGAGTGGTGTGCAGGTTCTAACCTTTACTTAGCTTGGTGAGCGGAAGAAAAGCATTACAGTAAATAAGCTCCCTGAATGTACAATAAAGAGTAAAGAACTGGAATCTTTGAAGGCTATCAGTCAAGCACAACCTGTTTAAGGTTGTCCAATCTAGCCAATAGCACTTCTTTGAATCCAAATAGTTCTAATTCAAGAAATAATGACCATAAAAACACAATGTGTCAGGTCAGTCTTGCCAAATCTGAATCACAGTTATTTATATCTCAAGAAAAGCTCCTTATGCAAAGCAATTATGCAGAGTTTGTGCAATCCTTGAGGAATTTTATCAAGTTTTGACATCTTCATCCTCCCTAACTCAATACGTCATGATTAACAAAAACATATCTTGTAAACCCAGTGAATACCTTCAGGGGGTAAGACGTGGTAAAATATCCAAGATCAGCACTTCTACTTATCCTGAAAGCCGTGATGAATAAGAACTTCAGACCTCCCTCCCTCCCCCGCCAAAACTCTCAGTTCCTCACCTCCCAGTGGATTACATCCTAACTCTCCTCGATGTGTGTGTGTGAGAAGTGTGTTACATTCCTTCAGAGGTGCTATCCTTGAGAATGTGTATACATGCTTTGACTCAATGTTCGAGGAAGTATACAGATCCTGTCCTTAAGTGCTAATACCACACTATAGAAATATTATGTTAGTGAAAGTCCTGCATTGAAAAGGATTCTTAAGTAAAGAACGCAAATGTTCTTAAAATAAGTAAAACTACTCAATGAATTAAAATGTCAAGTGTTACTGTGATACTATTGAATCATTAGATTGATTTTACTCATGCTATAATGTGAATTAAGAATTGTACTATTGTAGTTGGTCAAGGTGGACTTGATTTTGAATTATTTTGTATGAGACTGCAATCAATGATTGTTTTCATTATGGATTTATCTGCTGATAGTGTTCTCCAGTACAATATAGAATGTTTGAATTGGAAAACATACATTTGAGAAATTGCATCACAACTACTGAGAATAGAAAGTGACTTTCCTTAGTGTTAACTAAATATTATAGATGCATTTCCATTATTAAAATAATTTTTTTAAAAAGCAACATCTTTGAGAAGCGGGGGTCATGACATATGTTTGAATTAGTAATACATACATTATCAAAATAGTGAATGCAGTTTAATCTGTATACACTCAAGTTAAGCACAAGTACTTCAAATGAGTATATTTTTTCTCATCTTAAAGGTGGGGTAGGTAATTTTGGAGAAACCAGCTCAAATGCGCTAGAATTTGAAAATACACAGCTGGAAAAAATGTGCCCCTTCCTTCAGACTTCCTTACAGAGCCCCTCCTCCAACACACACAAACGCGCACATGACCAATGAGGGCACGAGAGAAGTTTGTGCACAGATGGAAGGCTGACAGGCAGGTAGGCCATCCAGTTATTTTAGCCGGGCCGGCCCTTTATTCCCTCATTAGCTCTGGATGTTATTATTATTTTATTTGAGTCCTGGTTTTAGTTCTGTTGGATTCGTGTCTGTTGGAATCAGGAAGGTTCTGATTTGCCTTGCTTTTTCTGGATCAAGCCTTGAAACAAATATATTTTCTGTTAAATGCTCTTCTGTCCTGTATTTGTGTCCATCCTGCTCCACTCGCCCGTAACATCCACAGACATTGAAATGTAAGACCGACAGAAAACAAACAAGACACATGCAGGCATTAATTATAGTACAGATTTAGGAGTGTATTCTTTCTTCACCAAATAACTAACAAAGAACTCTACCTGATGATAGATAAGGACTGATTTTGAGTAGGGATTCATAATTATGAAGGTTATTTTTATCCTTTTTGTTGAAGACAGAGTTTTGGCTCTTTCTTTGAGACCTGAATTACCTGTCAGTGATACAAAGTTGAAACCAATTCAAAAGTGCTTACACAAGTGAAAGTGAAGGCTTTTGCTTTGATAAGGAATACATTAATGAATGAATAATCCAGTAAATTCAGATTTCACTAACCTTTCTTTGGGATCAAGAGAAAATGTAACAAAATGTACCAACAAGTAAATGTTCTTAGCTATGTTCATGAACTACTCTTATATCCCACTAACCCCCCTTTCATACCCCCCAATTGCTCTCTCTTTACAGCTCAGGTAAACGGCAGTCTCCTAAAAGCTCAACTTTGACCTGCTAGCTACTAGGAACAAATACCCTCAGTTAGGAGCTAGTGTGATGGTGTATTGTGTGTAGGGCAGGAGTGAGGGGGAGTGCATTTTTTTGAGCTTATTGAATAAGTCGTTGATTATGGCTGGAGCCAGTGGCCTGAGAGAGTGTGTGTTCTCTGGCCGCGGTAGTTAATGTAATTGAGTGCAGCTGTCGGGCCTTTCTGCACAGAGCTTTGTGTCTGGCCCAGTGTTACTGCATGTTTAGCCAAGACATGCTTACATAGGGGAAAGTGAGTAAGAACAGGGCATCTCTGTTTTACTTGCACTCACGCTCGTGGAAGTGCGAAACGCTCCAAGTCACTCGCACGCGCAACACAAATACACATATGCTTTCCCGAAGAGACTCCCTGGCTGGTTGGGGTTATATGAATGAGGACGTGCTTGCCAGTTACAACAGCAGTGAACAACTGTGTAGCAGCTGTTCTGGCATAGAACTCTGTGAGAAAGGGAATGCTGGAACAATAACATAAAAACCAAGAAAAAATCTTCTGTGCAAAACAGCACAACACTTTGTAACACATTATATCAATTTGCGAGAGGAGAGGAAAAAGTGTTCTTCATGCTCGAATGGGGAGAAAGTAGTAGAAAGTACACTAGCTTTGTTTTAAGGTCAAGCATAATGTAATGCATAGCTAATTTGGGGCGCGAACGCTTTTATCGACTTTTGCTGCAGCGCTGACATACAAAACAAAGAAGGGATCCAGTCCTTTGTATTAGGTCAGCAATTTGTGGAACCGCAGACACATTTCCAATATCCTTCACTCCAATCAGCCATCTTGATTGTCCTAGATATTTCATTTGACTTGGTGAGCAAAAGCAGAGCCAGGAGAAGGAATGAGAAGCAGAAGTCAGTCAGTCATTACGAGCTAATGCTGGCTCCTGTTAGCTTCCCAATCAGCGTTTATTGTAATGGCACCCAGCCAAGCAGGAAGAGAGGGGTAGGAGGTTTTTGGTGGGATCGTAGGGTCACATATGTCCCAGATTAGATGTGTGTGCCAGCTCAAACGCGTACAACCGTGGTGAAGCTGATTCAGGCAGAGAATTATAATAGGCATCGTACATGATGGAGATAAAGCTGCAAACCTGCAGACGGAGGAGGCGTGTGGCAATTAAGCTGAATCAGGAGAAAGGAGGCGGGAGAATGAAAGGAGGACAGGGCTAAAAGGAGCAGCCTTAATGTCTGCGAGCGTCGTAGAAGAGAAGTTCAGAAAAATAATCAGATAAGGGTGAAGGGAATGAGGTGGCGGAAGTGAAATCGAGGATGAGGATGAAAAGCAGCGCGTCGAAGGAAGTGGTTGGGTATGTGGTGGTTTGAGGGGTTGAGAATGATGAGTAGGGAGAGCGGATGTGAATACGAGCACAAAGATACAGGAGTCGGAGAACTGCTTCTGGTTCCCATGAACTCAAAGTCCCATGAGACCTCAGCTTGGGGGTGAACTCTAGGGTACGCTACTTCCTGTGGATCTTTAAATAGACTCCAATGGAAAATTCCACGTATAGATGAACCTAAAAAAAGAAGCAAGAGTGGCTTGAGGAAAGAAAAGGCGCAAAAACATTGTTTTCAACTAATAGGCCATTTCCTGGTAGATGTCTTCTATTAGTCAGCATAACATAATACCTCATTTGCATATTTAACCATAACATTTCAGATACAAACAGGAATGAAATAAATGAAAACGTCATCTTAATGTCAGTAATCAACTCAGTAAGTCTCATGGAGCTGTCAATAACATGTTCAGCCTATTCATCTGTATTGAATTATGCAACTTTGCAGGTCTCCTTTGAAAAAGAGATCTATGATCTCAATGGGACCAATCTGATTAAATAAAGGTTTGAAATTAAATTAAATGCAATACATATCTCTAAAGGCCGTTTTACTCAAAATGAGTTTTTCTTATACTCATGGCCAGAAATATCCACTTCAGTTGCGATCACATCGCAAAACTTTCCAATTTCATATCTATCCTTATTCTGTTTTTCTACAGAGAGCAACTTAAAATGTCATTCATATGATGAGTGTTTAAACATTTTATTCCTAAAAACATGGCGGAACCAATGTTTTATTGCTTTTATTGCTTTATTGATAAAAAGAGACATTTTACTCAATCTCCACAAAATAAAGACCAGAATTTTGAGTCTGTTGTTAATCCAATGGATATGTATACAAATGAGCATTTATTAAATAAGATAGTGCCTAATTTGCATAGTTAATCATAGCATTTAGGAAACTTGTTATACAAAAAATGATCATCTTAATGTACATAATTGACTCGGGAAGTTTCATGGCTATAGTTAAAAATGTAACCCTATTTGCGGTCCACTTTACTGTTGCAGAATAAATCAGCGCGGGCACGTGGTCAACTTCATTTTCCCGACCTTGTCGATGGTCACAAGGAGCTGTATTTAGCTGCTCGACTTCACATGGGGAAATGGAGATCCTGCCTTTTATCATAGGGCTAATGGAGCTAATTTGTTCCACTGAGGGAAGTGTTCCTTATCCACAAACACAGCACTGCAGGAGTGGTTCGATTAACGCAATGAACCGCTCAGCAAAAAATAAAACTAGGGACGCTGCTAGAGTGTTGGAGGGAGCTGTTTGGGGATGGCGTTGGCGCTAATTGGTGCTACCTTCACTGTGAGCATTTTCCACTAAATATTTCAAATTACAGGCTCGACTGCTACATACAGTATATTTATCAAACAGGTTTCCAAAAATAAGAATACAATCAGGCAGGCTGAAACTTTGAGACTAAGCTTGCTGAATTAACATTTGGTATTCTAAAACGCTTCTATAACACTGTGCTTAATTCTCCCCCTCGTCCTCGCTCTTTCTTTTTTACCTCTCGAGGGCAGGAAATAATTCAATAATAAAAGAAAAATGAGCAGATTTTTCTTCCCACTTCTTGGTGGGAAGCGATTGTCTTTTATAGTTATTTTTCTTTTCCCTAGTTATGCTTTGAGAAAATGGTCAGTGTGTAAAAATAGCAGCCATGCATCTTTTTGGCAGAAGAAAAAAAAAACTCTGAGCCATGTGTTTATTTCTCCCCAGGACATATTGCAAAGAAGTGAGGATGATGATTATTTGGTGTGTTTGTGTGTGTGTGGGTTTGTGGTTTAGAAGGATGGAATGTGTTTGTGTCGCAGAAGGGTCATGGGACTTCTTGAGTGGAATGTCTCACATGGACACACACACTGAATCACTGTAGAAGTTGTAGACATTGTCATCTTTTCCCAATAACACGTTATTCCCCGGGGGCGGCAGGATATTGGAAGCAGCTGGATGAGGATGCGATGCAAGTTTGTTTCAATATGTCTTAAACTCCATCAGATGTTGAGGACAAAGAACGAAAAGGGAGAAAAAAGAGCATTGGAACATTAAAAAATAAGCTGTTTCAATTTTAGCTTTTAAGAGACTTTCCAAGTGCTGCGTTTAATAATAATTCACAGTCAGTTTGTTTAATAAGGAGCAAGAGAGTATCAATAAAACACTGTTGGAAGATCCTTCTCCTCGACCACCGCACAAATCAACCTTACTCTCAGGAGCACGGCTTTGTAAAGCAATCATCCAAATAAGAATCTGTTATATTCTCCCAACAGAGAATACTCAATCTAGTCAATACTAAAGTAGTAAATCACCACCTCTGCTCACACCCTAACCTCAATGAAACCCTTCAATAATAGTAAACCCTGCAATAAAACCCAACACCCTTCATTGATGGTTATAGGTTCATACACCTCTGAATAATTTCCTCTCATTTAACCCAAAATACATCCAAATAAAATCCTCCTCCTGCTATTTCTGTCAATAAAACGCTCCAGTGCACCTCAATGTCCTCGCAGCGTAACCCCATACGGCAACCAGACTTTGCGCCTTAAGGGCCTCCAGAACACAAAAGGCGTCTGAATTAATTTGCATGCCATTGCTTCGGAGGCATACCCTCTCTCTGAGCAAGGTCTTTTCTTCCAACAGAAAAAGGCCACCGGAGTCATGCCGCAGCCATTGTGCTCCTGTTTTTATCACCTTCACTGAAGCGAAAGTTTACAAAGTGAAAGATGAGACATCGAGTGGCTCATCTTGCGATAAGTGCCTCACCTCCAACTTTTAAACCCTCGCTATCATCAAGGCGGCTGTTTGCAGTGCTTAAAGTGAATGAGTAGATCAGCAGTTAATCCTATGGGCTCGCGCTGCTAAGTAGCTCATCGCTGTCTAGGTGCTAAAGAGGGCTTGAATGCTGATGTTGTCAGATGCGGACAAGGGGGGTGGGGGGGGTGGGTAAGCTATTGTTTTCCCAGGGTAAGCACAGAGGGCTCGGTGTAGAGGCGCAACACTGATGCAACATGCCGAAAGCATGGGCGCCTTTGGAATGGGGATTTCACCATCCCAACACACATGCTGTATTATATGTACATGCACAAATCAACCAGGGCATGCTGTAAAGCTCATGAATGCAGATGCAACACATGCAGCCGATCGCTTTGACACTTCAAGCACTTGCCTCAGCTGAAAAGCGGTAACTAAGGACGCTGTGTTTCAAGAGCGCGTGCCATTATCCCAGAACATCAATAAGCAGTGTTCAACAACCTCTGTCATCCACAGCTGTTTTGATTTGCTTCAAAATACAACCCATTTTGCATTCTTTTTGATATCAGCCAGCTCCAAATGTGTTTTGCTATCTCTTTTATCGGAGGCCCCTCTTCAATCTTTTTTTCTTTCACTCCGACCCATATTTTTGAGGATGAAATGCACTGCTCTTTTTGTGAGACTCTGATAATAAATGTTCCTTCGAGCGCTGATCCTACATCTACTGTTCATTTCCTTTCCTCAGACATGAAGAGATTAAACAGTCCTAACTGGTTTCAGAACAGATGGTGAACTCTGTGAAGTGTTTCTGAAGGCATTCAGACTCAACAGTTGTCTTTATTCACCATGTTGTGTAATAAAAACAATATACTGTAACCTTAGAAACACTGAAAGTATTCAGGACTGTAACTGTTAGACCAACCTGCTGATGGCAAAAAGCCTGTTTTATCATATGTATGGCTTATTGAATGTGTATCAACACGAGAAGTGTGTACGTGTTATCCTTGTATAGTTTGTTAGGAAATGTGATGCAACATTGACTCCAAAGGCAGTCTGCCTTGCTAACTACAACGGAATAAAATATATTGAATAATATTAAAATGTTAGGCTTGTGTCATTGGCTTGGTGGTAATGCAGGCAAAAAAAAGATTAGAGGTATAGTTTCACAAAAATGTTCAGAATTGCACCCTTTCCTTTCTGGGATTAGCCTTATCCTTACTAGATAAAGAAGCGAAACGAATTGTCGGATTGTGTAAATTGAGTTCATTATATGTGTGTTTTACATCAGTGTTTCATGTCAGTGTTTCCAAAGACTTAGGTTGCACAGATAGGGATTGAATTCTGATGCAACGCAAGTCAAGGCAAATGTAATTAATATCAGGAGATGGAAGGGATTCAACAAAGGATACACAAATGAGACCAGAAGAAAAAGTGTAATCCTCAAATTACCTGGGTGAATTGCATCCCTAACGACTGTTCTCATAAACTCTTCATAGATATACCTCAGATAAATAATGCACTGTATTTATTTACACCCCATTAAATCAATGGGTCCATAATCCACATATTTTTAAACCAGGAAGTAAGAACAAGTTACAACTCGACCAATTTTTTTGCTATTTCTATGGAGACCGATTGTTGTGCTATTTCTATGTTGTACTATTAATAAATGAGGTTATATGCATACATTTGGCACACAATACTATCCAAATGAAACTCAATTCACAAAGATCAGCGACAATAGCCAAGTGCAGTGATACGAGTGACTTCAGTGAGTCTTTGGTAACAAAAGCACATTAATAGGAGGTGTCATGCCCAGTGATCAAGTCATCATCAGCTCCAAATCCATTCTGACACAATTAAACTCCTTGCCTGAAGTTTTGAGGAATCCATCTTTATCTCATCAGTCAAGAAGAAAATATCAAATTTCACTCAGCTGCAAAACTTTTTAGGCGTGTTTTTGCTGTGATATCAGAAGCCCAATGTCTATTGTGAATCGGAATTTGAGATAGCGGTGGTAAGTGATGTGCAATACTTGGTGCTATCAGCAGCAGCAAACTTATCTTTGTGAATTCAATATTTTTTCTACATAAAGAAACAGAAAAAATACCCATTCACCAGAGCTCTGTAAACCAAGCCTACACATGAAGTATTCAATGGCCAAGATTCAATCCTCATTGTTGAAAGGCAACAGAACATGTTTTCAGGCTGCTTTAATCTTTTAGTAAGTCTCTGAGTAAACCAAATCCTCATAGAAGGCTATTGTAACCGCAGCATAGAAAGTAAATAAAAAGCAGTTCCAGCAGACTTTGTATTGACCCTCGGTACATCACGTTGACTAGGGCCAGATGACCTGAGGGCTCTGGGTGGCTCTTCGCTTATCTAACATGCATTGTGGGAGCCAGGCTATTCAGTGCTTTCTGGACAAGCAACCAGAAGCTGAAAATCAATTATAGTGTTTGCACTGAAGTCAGAGGCAGTGATGTGAGGACAGGTGGGATGTGCTTTTTGATTTTAGCCCATGCACACAGAAAGAAAAGCAGTCTGTGTTTTCTAAGGCATGCACAAATACACTGTGTACAAGTTTTTCTTTGTATGTTTGGCCTTAATCGCTATCACTACCAACGCCACCAAAACACATATTCCTTCGCTTATTGTAGCCGACCCACTGCTGTTGCTTTTTTGTTATGTAAATATGGGAATAAACAGTGTTTATAAGTACAACTCCAAGTAAATATCCAACATGGCAATGGTAAACAAGGCATGAACATGGAGCATCATCACATGTACAGTTCCAGTTTTAATGAATGGTAAGATAATACATTCAGTTGCATCATCATACACACGTGATCTTGGTTACAATGGTGAATTTGCATTTTAAATGTACTAGACACAAGTTTTTTCCGTTTTATTGCATCTACATCATCTCTGGACTGGTAATATGATTAGGTTTACTTACAATGGATTCATATTCTTTAGCATCTTACATTTCAAAGAGACTGACATGCTTATAAGCCTCATGGTCAAGGATTTATGCCTTATTCATTTTGTATGTTGTGTTATGCATTTCTCTCTAAGGCGATGGCTCAAAAGGTTAAATGCCTTGTTCGCCCACAGGAATTTTCCTGGAAAAGATGTAGCTGCTTGGATATCATCTTAACCAACATGAAATAATTATTGATGTTTGACAAGATTTTAAGGAATTATTTGACATTAGAGACTAGTCGCTTTCTTGCCTTGAGTTTGATAAGAATATCGATTCAACTCTCGTATTTGTCCATGAAATATGACGTTCAAGAGTCGGTTAGTTTGGACTGAAAGATGGCGTTCACTATTGGCACTTTTATCTCCATCCTTGAATCTGTTTCGCCTGTGGATTTGTTGTCTGTTAATGGCTATCACTTATAATACTAACAGCCCATATCTTCCTGCATCGATTTCAGTCTATGCACCACTGATGTCGTTAGCCAAAGGATGTTTACAGTCAGAAGCAAATAGCATTCAAAATATCAGTCACATGTTTTCGATGTGGACTAAACCACTTATATCTTTGTATTGAAGAGAGTGTTATAGAGAACAACAGAATAGATCTTTGCATTACTAGATCAGAAAAAAAAGTGACTGACATGGAAACACACACATACACACAGCTGTGACCAGGGCTCTCTGGGAGCCTGTTGAACTGAGTGGTGATTCAGCTCAAGAGTTCTGCCAGCGTGCTTTTGGCTGGAGGTGAAAAAGATCACTCTGTGCATGCATGAATATATTACTTCTGCTGCTGTTATTATCCCTGGCAAGAGTACTGCATATGGGACCTGCGCCCTGTTGCACTCCTGGCTCCTGCGCTCCCATTGTCACCGCCGCACAATAAAGTGAGTCTCATTGTGAGGGGTTTCTACTCGGATTAGATGCTTCTGCGTCTTCTGGGAATCAGAGATGGTTGTCACTGGAATTTGGGGGAGAGGATGGAGTTTTTATGATGAACAATTTGCAAAATTGAAAATGGCTGTCTATGGCTTTCTTCAACACTGCAACTATCATTGTCTAAATAGAGCTCTGATCCACAGACAGCAGTGGTGGCGCAGTAAACACTGATCATTTCTGCCACAGACTATTCGGTGTTGATGGGTTTACTAAACTCTGAAGCCTCGGCTAAGCAATGCTTGGGCCATTTCTACATTCTTGTGATCATATGCATCTGGCCCTTCGGATTTAGGACAGCGCCCAGGGTGGCTTTAAAGCGACCAAAAAAAACACTTTGAAATGCACAAAGCCCTGCAAGCGAAGCCTCTGAGGATGTATGTCAGCCCATGTGTCACCCCTCTCTGTCATGATCAGCCCTCCTTTATAAAATGAAGTTTTTTTTGCACGCATGATGTTGATCTTTTTTTTGCATGTTGCACCCTTCTTGCCGACAGATGGAAACCTCCGGCACAACGCTGGGGGTCTCTCTCTTTTGAAGCAACCCTTCCCCCTCTCCACATCTTGTCCCCCCCTCTACTCTCCCCACCCTTCACCCCGTTGCGCTCACCAAGCAGAAAGAGAGCTTCAATCTTACCCAGTCAGGCCCCAGAACCTGGCTCCAGGCAGTGGAAGCCTTCCCCTGTTACTACGGAGAGACAAATCTCGCCCTGCATTTGACACAATAACACAGACTGAGAGAGGAAGGAAGCACAGATGCAATATTCATATACAAATTACAAGGCTGGCAGCGATGTAACATGGCACTGTGGCACTTAGGAATATGTTAGCATTTTGCATATATGAGCACTCGGTGGTATTTTCTCTTAAGCGCCGACGGTGTGTTTGCGAGTGCACTCATGGTGTTTGAATATGATATTCATGCAGTCCGCTGTGTTGCACTGTGGGACTCAGTAAAAAGTGATGTAAGCATGAGATATTTAAGCGGAATGAGGCAACATGTTCTGCTTGTTGTTCAAGTAAGAAGGTAGAAGTACAAGGCAGGAGGCTGTTGTAAGATAAGACATGATCTCACACTCTTTGATTCCTAATTGATGTAGACTCGCATTGCAAGGATACTGATGAGAGATAGACATTTATATTTCACTGACAGACAAGAACAAATAAATACATCTGTGGTTCATAACACCAGTTCTGGCTCAGAAGATTTATTCAAGGCCAGAACTGAGTGTTTCCACTAAAATGCCAGTGCATTGTCGGGTTTAGTTATAAATAATATTACTTTGAACGCTTAGAAAACCAACACAGGGGATGTCAAAGGAAAAATTCACCTCTGGAATACATTTTGAGTATTTCTTTAACATAATTGTCATGGTTTACTTGTTCATACTGACATATAGGCTATACAGTATATGATAATAAAGGAGTTTAATAAAGAGGAATTTAGCTTTCTTTGTGGACGTCTTTATGGGAATATGGAAACCTTTATGGTGCCTTCACACCGGAAAGGAAGTCATTTTCTTTATTAAGGTCATGTTTTTTCATCTTGAACAAGACATTTCCTTGATGCTGTCTCACACAAAAAGCAATCAGCAGTGATAATCTCCGCCTATAACTTACTGATGTTGTTGAATTATAAAAGCACCACCCGTAGGCTGTTGGCAACGGCACCCACAGCTCATACTTCTTCATATAGGTTCAGAAACTGTAAAAAAAAAAGTTTTTTATATGTGTTTAAACCACAGACTTTTTATGGCAGTGGCTCAGTCAGTAGGGGTTTGGACTGTATAGGGTCGTTGGTTCGAGTCCCCGTACAGACTTAAAATATGGAGTGGACTGCGACTTGGAGAGGTCCCAGTTCACCTCCTGGGCCCTGCTGTGGTGCCCTTGAGCAAGGCAAGGTTTGGTCTTGGTCTGGACTTGTTCCTAACCTCACTCAAAGTATTGATCTAGTCTCATATTCGATCATTCTGATCCTGTTTGTGACTTGGTGTTGGTGTCACAATCTGCCTATACTTCCTGTTTTATTTGGGAACGTGATTACCCCCCTGAGTTATGTCTGTTTTTACTTCCTGCATCTGTGTTTTCCCTCCTGTTTGATCCTGTTCACCTGGTGCCCTTGTGTTTTTCCGGCCAAGCCCAGCTTTGTCTTTTCCTTTGGATTAGTTCTGCAAGTATTCATGTACTGGTTTTCAGTGGGTGTTTGTCAGATATTTGATTTCCCTCCATTGGCAAGTTCTGTTCCCTTTGCTATACGTTGGAGAATTACGTTTTTGTTTTGCCATTTTCTCCAATATTCTGCCTGGAAACCGTTGTCGTCTTGCGCTCGTATCTAACTTGCTCTGATTGCCCTTGACAGTTGTATTCACTTGAATTCACAACACAGAATAATACTTCGACAAACAGGTGGTGGTGAACTTCAGTAACTAGTTTTTTCTTCCTCTGAATTGGATAAACACCTTTCTTCTCATGTGAGATGTGTGCATTGCTCTTTTATCCACCTTTAACAGTGTATGGCTGGGTGATCAATACACGGCAAGCCCTGTGAATTGATCTGAACCTCTTACAGTGTACAGTTGCTGTCCTCCGTGTTGCCTTTTGGCCAGCCTGCCGTCAAGTGTGCTGCAGCAAGCGGCCTGTCAGATAACAAAGCTGAGAGCTTTTCACTGTTTAAATCAATGTTAATTATTTCCAGTTTTCAGCAGAGATGTAGAGAAAAAGCCCAAGTGAGGCATTTGAATCAGAAAGGACACTAACATATTAGAAACAGAATAACAAATGACTCTGACCTCCAAATAGGACTTTAACAAGTTTAGAACAGGTTTTTTTGAGAATTCATGTTATGTTAAACTTTAGTTGGTAATTCTTCCTGCTGAGCACCTTCAAATTCACATGCTGAGCTGTACATTTCCATACAGGGGAGATGATTGAATTGCCTTGAATTTTGAAGATCAAAAGGGACAAGACAATTAAGGCACCTCGGTATATACGGGCATGCATATACTTGGTATTCGGTAACACGTCGACATCCATTTTTCAGATATAGATGGGTTACAAATTAAATGAAAAACCCAGTGAGGTCAGTCGAAAAAGGTAGTGGAGTGTTAAATGGTTACATTTTAAGATGCAACACTGGTGCATTTGAAGAAAAAGGCTTTGTATCTTCTAACATGTTCAAAAGAGCAAAGAGACTCACACGTAGAGGAAGAGGAGTTACGTGGAGTTTTGATTTTCTTAAAAGGCCTTATTGCCAACTTGGCTGGTTAATTAAATAAAATCTTGCTTTTAAGTTCTTCATCGGGGTTCAAATCAGTTTAAGTAAGATTTTGGGCAAGCAGAAACTTCTAGGACAGCTTTGGTGCTTCTTGTCAAAGACTATCCAAGTGTCTAGAACTCCACAGCTAAAGATAAACAACATTCCTACATAATATTTTCCCTCATTAGCGTGTTTAATTGCTTTGTAGAGAGCGCTGTCTAAAGGTATCTCCAAAACTTGAAGTATAGCGAATAAAAGGGGGGTGATTGGAGAGCAAATTCACCCTTTCGCTGAAAATGTAGGGAAAAAACCTACGTATAAAAATAAATGTCATGTTTTCCCAATGCTTTATGACTTGGTTAATGAATGAACTTGCATGCCGGTGTCTGAACTATGTTTTAAATCCACTCTAAAATGAAATGGATTCTTCATTTAGCAATGCTTCCCCCTTCCACCAAGTTTCATGAAAAATTGGGCAAGTTGTTGTTCATCCTGACCTCTTGCTGCTACATTTAGACATTCTTTCATGCCTGAGGTCAATGCCTACAATGGTAGCTTGCTATTGGCTGTTTAGTTGCTACATTGGCTGCTTGTGGCAAACTGCCCAGTTGTCCTAAGAGAGGCAACATTTGCTTCACCTTTGACCTGAACATCCCTTAATGTCAGTCCAAAATCTCCCAATGGTGTTGGTTGGATTGAGTTGGAATGAGATCTGAAGACAAGAGTCAAGATTCCACCCGAATGTAGGCCAACACTAACTGAATTTATTCATTTATTTAACAGAGAAATGCTTATTATTGCTAGTCTCTGTCCACTACTGTGATGCGAAACACCCAGATAAACCATCTTCCTCTCCTCATTGTTCCACCCCATGGATGGTTTAAGAGAGCTTCTTATATGACACGCAATTTATCTTCTTTTCTGAGAAAGTCACATGGTATAAGCTGCATTTCATTCATGTCATGATTTATTGGTTCAATTTGTTTCCCTTCCGTTGTCACCTCTTTTTTTTATTCATATTTCTGCCGTTTCCACACAGGTTTTTAATGTGATAATTGGAAATGTGCATAAAAACAGGTGATTTAAGAAGGGGTTCTATGAAGGTCAGAGCGTATGAGTCACATCAACATATTCCGGGACTTCTTTAATATGAAATCATTTGCAATCATTGTATTTTTGCACTCACTTTTTCTCTTTCCCCTGCATTTTAATCAAGGGAATGAAACTAGTAACTCTCCAGACAAGAAGTGATACAAAATGTGTGTAGGGTTATCATGAGAATGATAGAACACCTGTCACCAGAGGTGGCAACAGTTCACAGGATCCACAGAGGCGGGTCCAGACACTTCCGTTGACTTGCAGGGAAACTCCAAAAAGAACATCAGCCATCCCGATCCCCAGGGTCTGGCCACCATCTGTGCCACACATCACCCATCTTTGTCTCGGCTCATCGCTCCATTGTGGCCCTGGCTTCCACTACTTGTTAAAAATAGGGGGAACTGGGTCTCCGCGCCTCCAAGTTGGATCCCTGGAGCTGAGAGCTACACAGAGTCCCACATTCATCATCTCCAAGGCGGTGGTCAGAGAAAAGTGTGTGTGTCTCCCCATGGTAGAATCAGCCCTTCATACTGGTGGACAACTTTGTAAAGGATAATCTAGTCCTGTCAGCCTTCCACCCACCCACACACGCACACGCACACAAACACAAACACACACACACACACACACACACACTTTGGGTAAAGCTTCATTACAATCACCAGCTGGAGAGACACCTCACTCCATCAATCACACCGGTGCAGTCTGGGACAGGAGGAAACACACACTCGAGATCTCATTTCACACAATGCACACATTCAGCGGATGAGCTCAGATTGCAGCAGATCAGAGATGTTCTCCAGCCAACAGGAATTATTCAGTACAGTGATTAGATCTGATACCGATCTTAAAATAAAGGTACATCACAACTCGCTTTCTTCTCCCTCCCCCCTAAAATTATTCTCTTAAGAATCATTTTTTGGAGACCATAGCGCTGTCTCGATTAAAACGTTGGTTGTAATGCAGAGATAATTATAATGCGTTTAACTGTTAATAAAAGCCAAGAATGAGACCTTTTTCGAAAACCATTTGTTTCCCCGAGAGCAACTCAATGTATACTGAATTACAATTAATGTATAATATGAATTTATAATGCACAGTGAAAACTAGCAGCCTGTAGCTTGAACTATGTATGCAAAATTGGTTTAGTTGGAGTTTATGCTTCACGACATTCATTCTTATTTGTATAATGGTTTTTGACTCCTATTTAATGCATTTGCAATTTAAACCACTTTCACAGTTTTATGGAGGTACATAAAAGTAAGCTGCTATTAAATGGTCTCTCCACTGTTCCACACGCTGAGATTAAATTACTAGTCACTGTTTGTCCTAATTAGAGTTTCAAACTCTGGAAGAAAATCAAGCCGGTAACTCAACAGAAATAAACTGCAAATCTAGGGGTTACTTGCTCAGACTGCGTTCAAATGCAGATATACAACTATTTTTCAAAACATAACATTTTTCTCCAACTCCACATGAATATCCTTCAATTTCACAAATACATAAATGTATTCTGTCAAATCCATACAGTGTGAAATGAGCCATGTGGTGAGTTAGCGTGCTAACCAATTGTGAAAGTGGAAAATGCGGGCAGTGTATAAAACTAAATGTCTAAAGTGAACACCTTTTTTCCCCAGATAATTAGTAAATGTAAATGAATTATAACTCTTCAATTAGAATGCTTTAAAAAAGGGAACCATACAGTATGCTAACAGCTTGCTAGCAAAAGAAAGCCAACGCTCCTAAAAAGTTTTGAACAGTATATATATATATATACTGGTTATATATATACTTGCTAAAAGCTATATTTGACTGTTTGGATGAAATATCATGCAAATCTACAGGATATGTACATTCCAATAATATAATCGAAACTTACATGAAAGCATGAGGCGCTTTGGCTCAGACAGTTGTGTGGGATTTGATGTGCTGGGTAGATATGCAGAGGGTTTATTTAATGGGATGATAGCCAGTTACCTGAAGCAAGAACTTGCTGCTGAATGCAAATGATGGACATACTATTGATCAAAACATGCCATACATTATTTTTATGAATTCACTCCAGAAAAGTTATCTAATAAATAGGGATATGATAATTGAACTTTACTTAAAATTGTTCTTGGCATGGTTTATCCTTTGCAACCCTAGTCCTGAGTCTGGAAGAAAAGTTGTTAGATATGTCATAGTGTTTGATGTCATCAAGTTTTACCCCGGGTGACATTTAATTAAATCCACTGTTTTAATTTCCCCTATATTACCCTATGCCCTGTAAGGTGTCCTTGGGTGCTAGGAAAGGCACCCCCCAAATAAAATGTATTATTATTATTATTAAGGTTCTTTTAATGTGTCTACTGTATGTTACCAATGCGAGATTTTGCAAGACAAGCGTTCACAGGGCAAAATGAATGCTATGGGGCATTTTGGGAAATGTAGGATTCAGTGGTATACTTACTTTCAGTGCCTATGAGTCAAGCAATATCTTTTGTTAAGCAAGTCATACATAAATATATATATAATGATAAAGTGATAAATGATAAATGATAAAGTATCATATAAAGTAGCAACTGTATTTGCCATGCCGTAGACAACCCTTTCTTTTGTACACGTCAAAAAATGTGTTTTGCATCCAGTATGAAAGCCCCATAACCCCAACCCTCACTTACAAGCTCAATACTAAATGTCACCTTTTCTTCTAACTCCATAAAGGTGAGGGACTCATGGAGGATAAAAACAATATTCAACATTGAGAAAGTAGAGGGCAGAAATTGTTATTTTCAAGTCTCTAGGAATCAAGCTCCAAAAGAGCTGCACGCTTTATTTCCCATGATGCACCTCATGGCATGAAGCATGTTTTCAATAGAGCCTAGAACAATTAAAAATATCCAAGCTCATTTTGAGATAACCCCGGTTACATCATCAAGGTTTCTTTTCGTAGAAATGGTGGATTAACATTTAATTAAAGCCACATTCGGGACAAAGAAAAACCTTTTAAACGCAGCATTATATAAGCTATAAGTTCAAAGTCAAATGTTCATAATAAAAGGCAGAAACTAAACAAATAAATAAATTCACATTATATCCGTGTAAATTATTGTTTGTAGTCTTGCGATACTGAGATAACTCCGCTTCCCATTGTGTGACACTATTTCAACCCATCAGCAAGAAGTCTTTGAATATATTTTCAATGGTAAACTGACCCAATTCTGACAGTCTTACACAATATATAGTGTCACAAAACAAGACAAAGCTATGTTTTGGCACTTGCACATAGTTTCTCAGATTGTCTGGATCAGAGTGTGTTTTCTCTGCAGAGAAAAGGAAAGTAGAGCAAGAACAACATCTGGGCCTGGTGACAACATCGCTGCAAACATGGCTTTCCTTTTATTGTCTTTCACTTTCTTTGGCACAAATCTGGGTAATGTTTTGAGTAATGATATCACCACTGCTGAAGCTGACACCTTACACTGCCTGACAAGCGAGCAATACACAGGTGGTTGGAGAAATGGGTTCCACGCCCGCACATACATCATCCTGATGAGGGCTTTGGTATGAAAGAAAAGCTGAGAGGGAGGTACATTGTTACGTTTACTCTACTGAGAAAATCACAGTTTCACATTTCGTGCCTTCTCCATCCCAGTAGTTTGACCCAAGGCTGAACTCGTAAATTACCTCCATGGTCTTCAACACGCCAGGAACTAATTAAAAAATGAGAGAAAAATAGCGAGAGAGAGTGTGGGGGGACAACCGGAGTATATTTTTAGGCTTCACTATGAAAGCATGGGATTCTGTTCAGTGCCAAAATAGAAGGAGTTTTAGAGTTGAAAGCAAGAGAAGTATTGGCATAAAAGAAAGGAAAACTATTTAAAAGCACAAGTGTGACACAAAAAAGACTAACTTTGTCAGTCTCCATTCAGTGTGTCTACAAGATGAGGCTTATTGTTTTGTCAGAATAATCTAAGTTGTCCCTGTTTCTAAGTAAATACCTTTTTTGTCAGTTTGTCATTTTGTTCAAGAAATCCTTTTTTTTTAACAAGGGAAGGTGTCACTTCTTTTAAAACGGATTTTGGAAACAAATGTTAAAATCAGAGCTGGCAGTGGAACAGGAAGTAAACGAGAAATTCAAAAGAAGGAGAAAGTAAAATAAGTCAAAGCAAGGCAGAGATGCCTTTGTTTTTAAACCTGTCTATCCTGAGTGCACATTTGTTCTCTGTGGATTTTTTTAAAATTGTGTTGCCTTGACAACCAGAACAATGCTGAAAGGCTCTTTCACTCAGATGTTGGCTTAAAATGATTTTCTCCATCATGCATTTAGCGAGCAATTAGTGAGACAGACAAGGAATTTAGCTTAAACCCGGTGTATCATTCCTGCTTTCAGAAAAATGGAGGGGGTAGATGTGGGTGGGAGGAGGGCGGAGGACTGGAGAGTGGAGCGGAATTTTAATGGACACTACAAAAAGGAGCACAAAAAGCAAAAAAAGACAGAGAGGACAAATGAGCAAAATAAAGTTGAGCTGCAGATAGAGGCAGAGTGGCATGACAGGAACGACAAATCAAATAATGTATTGGACAACGCTCTTATTTATGGTAGATGTGTGTGAATATACACCACACAAGTATATTCATCACACTCAGAGAGACGGGTCTGTTTTTCCACCTCAGGGTTCAGACTGGCTCTCTGTCTTTGTTACCACAGCGCTCCCGTAGAGGCATCATCACATCATATTTCTTGGTTAAGCCCCTGAAAACAACAGGTGCTGTCAGAGAATTAGGAGAAGGAGGTAAAGCATGACACATGACAAGAAGCGGAAAGGACACAGAGAAAGAAAACGTATGCTTTGTACGGTGCCTTGAGCACAGCAGATAAATGCTGGGATGTCTTTCGTTAGGAATATTATGTGCCGTTTTGGAGGATGCTTCCCTCGCGAAAAACATGATAACGCCAAATTGTCTCTCTCTGAGAAAATTACAACAGGGTCATTGCCGTGCTCTGCATACTGTTCCGAGAAAGGACACGAAAAGTAATTTGAAGTTTGGCAGAAGTAGTTTATTTTGTTGAGCATTCTTTATGTGAGTTGATGAAATACTTCCTTCTCCAACTGCATTTGTTTCTTTTTTACAAATATAAGTTTTTGACTTAGGAGTCCACCAATGTGACTGTTTGTACAGCAAACTATATAAACTGTAGACGTATTAGGTTTAATAACCATAATTATGTTTGCATTGGGTTCATTTTCATTTTCTTTTTTTGTGTCTTATAAAAGTCCTTTCTAGATGGTGAGCATTGATTTATAGACACTTTAATGAAATGGTTAAGGTTAGGCATTAACCATGCTTAGGGTTAGAACTCATAATAGTACTTCGCGCAAACTAGGGTTATGGTCAGGGGTTAACCTTATAAACTCACATTTTCTAGAGACCTTACTGATGCACCTCATATTCCAATAAACCAATGGGAAAAGACCTCATCATCCACACCGATTACCACTTCTAGAACAAAATCAGTAATAACATGTTCGGCCTACCAACATCAGTTTAAGTCAACAAGACCATTCACAGAGCACACATAATAAAGCACGAAATGCACATAATATAGGACATTTCAGATAAACCCATGCACTGAATAAACACAATTGACGACTACCTTAACACACAATGGACCTGTCCACCACTTAAACATTTCTGGGTAAAAGAAACCACCAAACTAACCTGATTCCTTGGCTGAAGCTTCCATTATTACCCTCTGTATGTATACTCGGAAATGTAGACGCACTCGACCCATGTTCAATAAAGATCACAAAACCACTTCTCGTGGCCCTATCGCCAAAAAAACTATATTACTAAACTGGAAAAGTAGGAAAAGGATCAGCATATCATAAAGGCAATAACTTAATATAGCACATATCAACATAGAAAAAATGTACTTGAAGAATTTAATAAAACATACTCAACAATTCTCAGATCAATCTCGTTGCCACTGAGCTAATGCCATAACACAACAACAAAAGCCTCGCAAATCAAGGGTTACAATCTGCACCACCGATTTAACCCACAACTGATCTTAGTTTATTTTCATGGCAACATTTCCTCTGTTTCTTTTAATGCCCTGTTGGCACTGACTTAGAATTAAGCAGGGACTTCATGGGATTTAAGACTGTACCACCCATGTCTGTGTTTAGTGTGGTGCATTCGCTGAGAATAAACATCATCTCTGTTTCACTCATTTACTGACCAAATCCTGAGGATTACCACGATTGTAATGGGTCTCCATGCTGAGTTGCTGGATGAGCCTCTCAAATGTGAACCAATATGGTCTTATTAATAATTTCCACTGCACCAAACATATTCTGTAACCCAGAATGGTAAAAAAGAAAAAACTTAATGTACGAGAGGCCAAATTGGCCTGAAGTAATCCTTTTTTTTTTGTTCAGTGTTACATTTCCTGTTGTTCATTCTTGGTGGATTGCAATGATTACAGTTCAAGACTCTTAGACAAAGCCTTGTCTTCTGTTATTTCCCCCTGTCTCTTGTGTAATGTGTATTTTGAAGGTCCGCTCACGCCTCAGCTGCCCACTATGAACTCAGTGCCCCCCCCCCCTTCTCCTTGTGTGCTAATCCCTGCACTAAGCAGTATTTAATTTAACACAGTCTTTCGGACCGTCAAAACATCTGTACGTGTCTTAGAGTGCCCTGTTACTTTTGTTGCTGCTATTTTAGTTATCATGTTAATTATATGGGCTACTGTTACCCTCTGTGGACAACACAGCAGATCCAATACTCAATATAATTATTCAAAATGTATTGGCCAAAATCACAGGATTGGGTGTCAGAGAAACAAAAGTACAATCCTTTTGTTAGGGAAGATTCTGAAGAAAACACATGTCTGTTTTCCTCAGCTTCCAGGCCTTATGCTAAGCTTTGCTAATAGCCCCCTGGCTCCAGCTCTTGACATGATATCAGGCAATCTTAACTACTCTCAACCATAAATCATGGCATATTTCCAAATTGTCCAACTTTTTTTTAAAGACAACACAATACAATAACATGGAGTTCTGCTTATCTGAAAATAAACTACATATCTAAATGCTGTATACAAAACAAAATCAAACATTGCATATTTGTATCTGAAAATATTTGAATTTGGACAAAACTGGAAGTTGATCAATGGGATGTTTTGTTAAAGTTATGCACCTCACTTTAAAATATTGATGCTTTACAGTACATTACATTGCATTGCAGCCACTGTAGATGTAATCTACTATAACCATAAAGTCTAACACGGCCCCAGAGCCTTCTGAGCAGCCAGCCTTTTAATCACATACTGTAGCTCCATACTGTACATCTGATAGCGTGCAGATGGTTATGTTGATGTAGTATGATGAGTGTACAGCCCCCATGTTGAGCAGCTATTAATCTATTTCCAGCCTCAGCCTCAAAGGCTACATTATACATCTTGACATGTTAATGATGGGGTTCTCTTGTTGTAAAAAAAACAATTGTGAATTTACAAACTGTATGAACACTAGGGGTGTAACGGTACACGTACCGAATTATTCGGTACGGGCCCTGTACCCAACGAATATAACGTTAAACGTAAAAAATTGAGAACGTGAACAACTTCTTGGAAGTAATTTCAGGTGCTGCGTCGCAGCATTCAGAGTAATTTGCTCACATTGGGTTCAACGCGTCATAGAGCGACCAAGTCATTTAATTGGACGAGAGGCATACTATGAGAGCTGGTCACAGGGATGCGTTCAAATTTAGTCAGTAATTTGAGGAACTGTCGAAATGGCGAACGCAGATAAAGTTGAGCTCGAAAATCCTCCAGCATCATTGAAGTCTCCGGTTTGGGAACATTTTTGTTTCGCAGTTACGTACAAGGATGACTGACAAAGACAGGTGTTCCGAACCAAAGCTGTTTGTTGGCATTGTTCAACTAAAATTGGTTACGCGGCTGGCAATACATCAAACTTGCACACTCATTTGAAAAGGCATTATATTTTGTATTTATTTGAGTAAATATTCACAGTTTAATAATAATTAAAAACCCAAAACGAATAGTTTATGTTTTGTGAGTACTAGTACAGTAGGCTACAGTTCAAATACAGATTATTTCAGTTCATCGAAATGCTGCACCTTAATGTTTATTTTATTATATTTTGTATTTATTTGAGTGAATACATTATTCACAGTTTAATAATAATTAAAAAAACCCAAAACATATTTTATGTTTTGTGATAATTTTTT
>NW_011359125.1:2907579-2920533 GCF_000735185.1 Notothenia coriiceps
TGCGTCCCTACGTCCAGGGATAGATCTCCGTAATTGTCCAGACTCGTAATGCTAAAGTACAACAAACTCACCACCCACGAACAAACGCACACACAACACGTAACTCACACACCATAACATACACACACAAACACATACGAGCGGTCGTTCTCCGCTCCTTCGCTACAAGGTCAGCCAACTTCTTTCTCTATGTCTCCCTAATAAGGGAGAGAGGAGACACAAGGGTAAATGTGGTTGTTCTATGTCGTCTGTTTGTGTTGTCACTTACATACGTTAGATGACTGTGTGTGTGTGTGTGTGTGTGGTGTGTGGTTGTGTGTGTTGTGTTGTGTTGTGTGTGTTGTGTGTTGTGTGTTGTGTGTGTGTGTGGTGTGTGTGTTGTGTGTTGTGTGTGTGTGTGTGTGTGTTGTGTGGTGTGTGTCGGTGTGTTGGGGAGCGGACCTGTTTTTTTAAACTATAGGACCGACACACATTTTTGACAAGGAAAAGGAGTGTTTTGTAAGTTTCCGTGGACCCTTTCATGTGTGTGTGTGTGTGTGTGGCGTGCGGTGTGTGTGTGGTGTGTGTGTTATTACGTTGTTTGTACCCGCGTCCAAGTGTGTGTGTGTTAGGGGAGGGAACATTATGTCCTGCTAACCGTAGAGGTAAGCTTTATTGGAAGTATCACCTGGTCTACCCTTCTCGCACTGTGACGGCTAGTCTCGATTTATGTGTGTGTGTTTGTGTGTGTTGTTTGTGTGTGAGGTAACACTGGGGCACACGTACTGAGGCAGCCGAGTGTCATTAACTGGTCCGCTCTAAAAATTTAAGACATACACACCAGAAACAACGCACTCGGCGGCAAACACCACCACCCAAACACCACTGTCAAAAGGTGAAGGTGTAATTATAATTCACTGTGAATATTAAACTTGACCCTTTATCTGTAAAATGGCGGTCAAACAGACTCGGGCGCCACCGCCCCTACCGGAACACACTGGAAGGGACACAAACACACAAAAAGGTAGGCGGGACGAACACGACGGAGAGAGCGTAGAGAAAGGGGGAGAGGTACGACGGATTATGTGAAGAAGGTTAGAGCAGAGGTAAAAGGCGAGACGCGTTATGAATGAATAAGAAACATGACTCCGTAAAGGCAGTTAGGTGGTGAAGTAATTCAAAATTTATCGTTTTAGTGCGTGGTGACAGAGTTTGAAAGAAAGCAGAGACAAAGGCCGTCTGTGGTGGGAAGGTATTACCGGTGAATTAATGTTGATTTACAAAGCAACATAAGAGATCGACGAGTTAAAGAAAAGTAGTGAGGACTTTGGTCGTGCGTTTGTGAGAAGAGCGAAAGAGCAAGCAGACAAGTAGTGAACTCCTATCACTTCGAGACTAATAAGGAGGCAAGGACAGCGAAGAGGGTTTAGTCTCCATCATTCTCCCCCCTCTTTAATAACACGCACTGAAACTGCTAACTTGAATTCCGTGTCTAAGGGTGTGTTTTAGACCTAAAAAGACGTACGACTACATGTGCAGAAGATGTACGGATTACGATTAGACTATAAACTTTGTGCCGTCATTAGTATTTAACTTCGTCAGGAAATTATTTTTTCCCATACAAAACCGCTTTGCTTTTCCATGTGTACCCATGTCCTTAGGCAAAATCCAAAGTTCTGGGACCAAACACCTCCTATGGTTTTTTCAGGATCTTTCTGTTCCATTTGCATTGATACAGTAAATTTTTTCTCCTATCAAAACCGCCTTTGTTTTCGATGGTACCCAAGTCTAATATTATAAGGTTTCTCCCCAAACAAATCGACTTTGTGAATTTCCCCTGGATAGTTGTACGTTTTTACCGTGAAAAACATGCAGAAAAGATGTACTTATGCACAGGGGGCCACAAGGTCCCTTGAGTGGTTCACAGTCTTTTGTGTTGGAAGAGAGAAAGGAGGATGGGTGTAAAGATTTTTTCCCCGACTTGCTAGACTATGTCTGACTAGGTCTAAACTTGTGACAGGACTGCAGTCCTGTCACCGCGATGCCGATAACCCGGTTGAGAGGTGGATAGTCCCCTTACCCCCCAACCCGGTGCCGGCCGGTAACGGCGAGGCTTTCGCGACCTCTGCGTATCATGTATACGGGTCCGACATTCACCGCGACATCTAGACGGCGTTTTCGTCGTTTTCTTCTGAAGGTCGCCGTACCCAACGGGAAGACGGTAAAGGACGGGGAAGTTCGTAAACGAGGGGCGACGACATCTAAGTTACGTTGGGAGGGGCATCTCCGTTCGGTGACATTAAGAGGAGGGCCAGTCAGGTGGTCGGTCTACTGTTTGTCGGGTGGAGAGGCGGAGAAGTTCCTTGCTCCTGGCACGTCGTCTAAAGTCAAAGAAAGCGGCCAGGTTCTACGGGCAATTTCAACTGTAGAAGGCCTGTTTAATCTTTTCACGGCCTAGTCTCCAGAAAGAAACAATAAATAACTCGAAATTTTCTTTACTTATTGGCTGAGATATGATTATTATATTATTTTGTGCCTCCTGCCTCTAGATAAAAAGAGGGGGAGAAGACTGAAACTAGTCTCGTGCGAGGGGGAGAGGACGTCCCCCGCACCAGTCGGACGCGAGTGTCTTTAGCGTGGGACGTTTTTGTCCCGACCTCTTGTCGTTTATCTCGCTTACTCCGTACCGATTTTACGTACTAGACAAACCATAAACTTTTGTCTTTCATATTTATAGGCAATATATACATACCATGGATGTTATATAGTAAATATATCGTACTATCCAGAGGAAATTTTTTTGATTCCCTTATTCGTTCAACTTTTCTTTCACCAAAGTTTTCTTTTTGATAAAGACGATTTTTCAACTCGTTTACTAACTCTCAGTCCTCGAAATTTGTAAAGTCTTCTCTCCTCCTCGTCGTCGTCGTCGCGTACGTCTACGACACACACACACACACACACACACACACACACACACACACACACACACACACACACACACACACACACACACACACACACACACACACACACACACACACATGGAATAAACAGGGAGCTATCTGGCTCTCTCTGATGATATTATTCTCCTCAGTTGTGGCTCGCTAGTAGATTTTTGGAGGTTTTCTCTGATATCTGCTACAGACCATGTTAATTCACACACCCTGGGGATGCAGCCTGCCTCAAAACATAGTTGTATTTGGATGAAGTTCATATGGAAATTTGTATTCACAATGCAACGCCTGCATGCACGTTTATTCCCAAACCTCGTGCCCAGTTACATTTTGTGGTTGTAATCCTCTTAATTGCATGTATTAACGCAGTATTTCTGCCTGGTTTGTGTAATATGTTTTATGTATTCTAGGATTATTGAGCCTGTTTTCTGAGAGGCAATTCTGGGTTATGTGAGTCATAAACTGGGCAGTGTTGATATATTTCTGATGTTTTAATTAGGTATACAAATGTTATGCATGTACATTGGCCGTATATAAGCAAACAGCAAGCTTTTAAAATGTACAGTTCAGGTTGATTTCCTCCTCCAGAACAACTACGGTAAATGCATATTTTAACTCAGAAATAGTTTGACTTATGGACACTTTATGAAATTGGCTAACAGTATTTGAGGTGAGTTGTCGTACTGTTTAGTTACGTTTATCACTATATTTTGCTTCTGACAATAACTGTCGCATTTAAAACATTTAAATAAAATAATGTGGATCTTTTGATTACTAGTTCATCTGTTTGCCTTTTGCACTTTCCACTAGCAATTATTATTAGATTCTCTCTCCATCTCAGTATTTTTACATATAATTATATTCCAAAAAAGACACAAAATGCACAACAACAAGGTTAAAGATGAATTTGAATAATAGCATTCATTATTTTTTCAAATGTTCCAGAAAGTATTGCCATCATATTGTTTTTGTGAATGTACACACATCAACATTGTCTTTACTTCCTGTGTCAGTTAATTAAATAAAACATGTTATCTATAGCACCATAATTCAGCATTTACTCCTACAGGATTCTGCATTTATTGGGTGTGTTTTTAAAAACATCACATTTTAGTTTGACCTGTAGTAATCACACAGATATTCGGCTCTAATGGAGAATGTAGTCACTCAGCGTAATGGAAAAGTAGGATATCTGATGAGCACCCGGAACATCATGCTCTGTTTATTTGTGTGTGTGTGTGTGTGTGTGTGTGTGTGTGTGTGTGTGTGTGTGTGTGTGTGTGTGTGTGTGTGTGTGTGTGTGTGTGTGTGTGTGTGTGTGTGTGTGTGTGTGTGTGTGTGTGTGTGTGAGAGATTGGTTGTGCATATGTATGTGTGCATTCACATCACTCTATGTATCTCTGCAGTCAGCCGTGTGTGTGTGTGTGTGTGTGTGTGTGTGTGACACAGAGTGCCACAGAGAATCACCCTGTCAGTCTCCATGTCTCTCCGTCTCCCCCCCGGCTCCCCCTCTCCCTCGCTGCACAGATCAGAGAGCTGACACATGCCCTGATGTCCTCTCTCCCCTTCTCTTTTCTATCTCTGCTTCACTCTCTCTGTCTTTCTTGCGATCGTAACCCTCTCCCTCTGTCACTCACCCTCTCTTTCTCTCCTCACATCCAGCTTCCTCCCCGACTATATCAGTGGGGATTTTGATTCCATTACTGCCGAGGTCAAAGCCTTCTATGCAGACAAGGTGAGTGGCACACAACCTCTCATGCCTACAGGTGTACACACATACAGACAAACACAAAGTAATAGGACTGAATAACTCTTCTGTCTTCAGCCTGACTTGACTCCTAACCCACCTTGATGTGTAAGTAACTTGTAAGAAGTCGACTTTTTAAAAATGCATTGAGGATTTGCGCTGTACTCCACAAAGGGGAAGACTTTTCTGTTTCATGGTTTATCCACTAAACATCAAACACACCTGAACCACGCCTGTATCTACCTGTAGCTCATTATAGGACGCTTATTTCCAGGAGAAACATTTTTTGAAGCCTGACAAGATGGACTGTTGTGTGATCTCTGCCATTCAACAACAAAATTCCCTATCTGATGCAAACTTCGAGTGAAAATGACTACAAAGACATCTTCTTACAGTGCAGTACTGGAAAGCAGTATAATTGACTGGAGCACGGCTTTGATTTCAGAATGCTGCTGCCTTAAAGTTAACAATGATATACAAGTAGTAGCTGGTGATTTAGTTGTAAAAGTGACTTGTTAGTAAGGAAACGCATTCTCTCCTCCATTTCTGAATAATCGTGGCATATGCTTGATTATTTAATGGGCTGATTAAATACAAGTATTGTCTGAGTACACATATGGGTCAGTTATTTAAAAGGCCAGGTTGCAACGTAGGAAGTTCAGTTGAAATTGTTTGAACTTTTTTGTCCAGATTGATGAGGATTATTTCCTTTTTGGAATGTCGCAGGGTTTCGGTGCTGACGTCGGGCTGCCTGAGTGGATAAGTGACTATACAGAGTTAACTGGGGTTTAATGGCTCGTGTGTTCCACCTGCAGCGGCATGAACATGCAGACTGAATCATGAAAGTAGGAACCGGTGCTTAGTATGACATGGCTTCAACTGTTAGTGCACTCAAGGTGCATTTAGACCCAGTCCTCTAAAGGTAGGTCTGGAGGTGGTCCGAGTCGCAGCTTACAGGTATAATTCACCCCCTGCTGAAACAGGAACAGGCTAACTTTTACCTGAACAAATAATATATATTAATCCCATCAATCATGTTCAAAGACAAATTCCCTTTTGAGCTTTCAACTTCGCATCAATCCTCTTACATTTGAGCACAAATGTAATAGTGGAGCTTGTTAGGAGTGGTAACACAGGCAGGAGGCGCCGCTTCACCTTTAACTACAGATCAATGCAGTTTTTAGATGTTCGAGGTACAGTATTAACCTTTCCCTCAGATCATTTTATAAGATAAAAGATTATACAAAAATAATCTGATTTACAGTGCAAGACTATGGTTATTTAGCAACCTTTTTATTTTGTTTTTGCCTATTTTTTTGTACCTTTAACAGCAATTTTCTGAGACTGAAATACATTTTGAACGTAAGATGTTAATGTATTTTATCTGAAGTATACCTCAACAATCTAGAGTTTTCCTATGACATCTTACATAGTTTTCCTATGACATCTCACCATTGTCCAAGGTCATGACTATAAAATGCAAATTATTGAGTGGACGAGATGAGGCTCTATTCAATTCACCTAAGGAAGAGGAAATACAAACTAGCTTCTGTATGTTCTCCTTGTTGCTTTACTGTGATCAGCCTTGCTTTAAAACCCAATGCATACAGTTTAAAGTGCGGATCCTATACTTCACCATGCACACACTAGCACACACACGACGTACATACAAACACAGAGATATGGGTGGCCTTCATCGAGGCACCTTTTGTTCCTCTCTCGCCGTTCCCCGCTTTCTCTGCAGCCATCTGTAATAAAAGTATTTTTTCACAAATGTCATACAGGTTGTCTTAAAAAAAGAAAGAAGAGAAATACCTTTTTTCCGTGAGAGAACAGAATTTTATGGTAATGCTTAAGGCGCAGAACAATGTGAAAGTTTGAGGCGGTCCTTCAGAGATTTGTCGGAAACGGTGAATAATTCTGCATAAATGGAAGAGAGAGAAACGGAAAACATCGGCAAGGGAAGGCGAGAGAGGAGGGGAGGCAGGGATGGAGGAAGAGAGCGGGTGTGTAATTGTAAAGTTGGTGTGTTTCAGGAGGAAAGTGACAGTATATGGAGAGGGAAGGAGACAGACGCAGAGCATGGTTGTTTACCTGCATGCTGTAGTTTAGGGCCAGTGACTGGAACCTCTACATTATTCAGCAACACAGCGTCAGACAGCCAGACTAAAACACTGATTTATACCTCTCTCCATCCCCTATCCCTTATCTCTGCCTGGGTTTTGTTATCTACGTATATGTACATCCATCTGATTTGTGTTTTGTTGATGCCTGTGTTTCCATTTTTCTTTGTGCGCAGGGGTGCAAGCTGATAGAAACAGCTGACCAGGATCTAACAGACTTCACCAAGTGTCTCGCAATCATGGTGGAGGAAATTCAGAGACGACAGTTGCAGGTAAACTTTACAAACTCATATATTCATACATAGGTGATTCATTCCTGTCGAACATTAGATTTTAGCAGGGGGACTTAAAGCAGGGGGAGGCCTGGCTCTGTCTAAAGGTAAGACAAGCAACTCTAAAGCTCATGAATTTAAACATTATATTTTGTTTATTTAATGTAATTCCTGTATTATGTTTCAACCAAAAGCAGTGAATTCCTAGGATATCGATATCAAAATCCTGTCTTTTAGAAAAGCTGTGTTACTATGGTTGAAATGTATATTATTAAAAGGACTTGCAGTAGTTGTAATACAGGGCAAAATGAATATATATATAAAACCCTCCTCTGCCTCGGATTTTGAGATTGTATTGCCTTTGAGCCAAGTCCTCAGGTTCTTCTTCTAAATGAGCTGCTCAGAGGTCAATAGATTTGGACTGCTGTTGACTGCAGACAGATCCGAGGTAGGTGTGTGTGTGTGTGTGTGTGTGGGTGTGGGTGTGGGTGGGTGTGTGTGTGTGTGTGTGTGTGTGTGTGTGTGTGTGTGTGTGTGTGTGTGTGTGTGTGTGTGTGTGTGTGTGTGTGTGTGTGTGTGTGTGTGTGTGTGTGTGTGTGTGGGCGTATTGACATGAAGCAGCGTGCTTCTGCGAAAGAACATCCATGCTCACTCTACATTCCCTGAAGAAATAAGTGTTGAGAACAACCATCGCAGCCACATTTACACCTCAGTGTAAGAAACAGTTTTTAGAGAGTACTTGTGAGTTTGGCAATGTACTTGTCCGAATAAATATTTCACTTGTCCATAGCTATACTTTGTGCATGCTGCACCTATTTTAAATATGATTAAATATCAACATAAAGCATACAAGAATCTGGGTGACTGTAACTAAGGGAACATTTTATTGTTCATTTTAAAACAAAACAAAATAAAAAGCACTTATATACTAACTAAGGACTGGATTATCTAAAGCCAGTTGAGTTGCACTTGACATGTTTTGGCTCTATGAAACCTGATGTACTTATATGATTCTGTTTTCTTCAAGTTTGTATCTTCTTGGTCGAACGCACTTATTGTAAGTCGCTTTGGATAAAAGCGTCAGCTAAATGTAATGTAATGTCATTTGTTCATATTTGGCAATAAACATGCTATATAAGAATCTTCCTCTCGGGGCCACTGGAATCTTCTTCTTCGGCATCGTATTTGACATTTTCCCACGGTTTTACGACACTCCTTACTTAAGTGAGCGGTAAGATTTTACTGCATCACACATAGGGATGGGTATCGTTTTAACGGTACTACTACTTTTATCGATACCGCTTATCGATCCGGTCCTTTAACGGCACTCTTATCTGTTCTTTTGAGAGAAAAAAAAACAAATTAACTAAACAAATTGTAAATAATGTGAACTTACAGAACTGTAAAAAACAAATAAATACAGTGGCACAGAGCAACACAGTTGGGGCATACATGTATGCTGCAAAAGGCCTAACGGTTCTTCTGAAGGAAGATTGAGGTTGTGGTGGAACATCACGGGACATAATTGCTTTTTCGCACACTGCACCTACACAGAAAATGTAGATTTTGGTTCGCCCGGATCTAAAATGAAATACTTTAATCTTGTTGTGATCTTCTCCAAGTGTAAAGCATTTCCTATCAAAAGGATATCCGAAACTCTGAAATGATCCGCCAGAGTGAAGCCCCGTGCCCAGCCATCTGCTCCAGAGCCACACACACTGATCTGAACAGAGATCGACTCCATTCACGCTCCCAAAATGTCAGCAGAAATGAACAGAATGTACATCACATGAGGGACACAATGCAATATAACAAACAGTACATCTCTACTTTCCATAAATGCAACAAACGTAATTGTTAGTTTCGCACAGGAAATAGTTTTGTATTTTAATCCGTGCCTGTATTTTCTCGCTCTTTCTTTCTAAATGTCTCTATTTTCCTCATTTTTTAAATTTGTAAGCGGCCTGCTGAGTGTTGCTCCAATCACTTGCGAGAGGCCCAATCACTTCACCTCTTAAAGTTGATGAAAGACCACGGGAAGTGTCTCACACAAAAAAAAACTTCCTCTCACACATAATGCGCCCGTGTTGCCACATTTTGTTTATCCGCGTCGGGCTTTAAGAGAGGATATGCTTTTTGACCTTCTCTTCTATGGACCTTCTTTATTTTGTCCGCGGCCCGGCTAATATTTACTCTGCCTTTGAACAGACGCTGAGTGTTTGTACCTCCTTCTGCTTGCGAGAGATAGCAGCTTGGCCATCTTTTTCAGGTTCAGGTTTGCTGATGATGGCTTTTTTGTTTGTTTACCAGGATTTGTTTGTTACAAACCATTTGCACTTTTCATCCGTTCAACACTTTGTGAATATATACATGCAAGCAGAACTTTTGGAATAATTGTATTCCTCCTTTTCTCTTTCGCTCACCTTCACTAATTTCCACCCACTTAGCCTTTTTAAGTGAATTAAACACATGGATGAAATAATAACAGGGTGATTTGCAGATTACTGAGCATTGTGCTTCTGTTTGAGCTGTTTAAGATTCAACATATTAGCTGAAGGTTTTCCTCCACACAGCTTAGCGCTCAATTTAGAGAATTTATCTCGTTTCGTGCTGGGTGAAATCCAAAACAATGGTATCAGAGGATTATGTTGGGTGGATGTCGAGTATGTGTTTGTTTATGTGTGTACATATATATATATATCTATGTGTGTGTGAGGATTATGAACCTGTTTACATCTGCTTGTGAATGTACGTGTTGAAGTGTGTATGGATGAGTGTGTATTAGTCAAGTCCTGTTTTGAACCCATAAATGTTGAGTACACAAATGTTTTATGATAGAAATGTATAATACGGGTCCCCAGCACATAGAAACGGCCGGATGCTAACTTGAATATGTTGCGCTAATTAGCATTTATTCATCATAGCCTATGGGGACAATAGTCAAACAGTGGCTTGGCTGATTTGGAACATTTTTGAGTTGTTCACACTGCTGGCAACTAGACTCTATCCTAAGGTGTGTGTGTGTGTGTGTGTGTGTGGGTGGGTGTGGGTGTGGGTGTGGGTGGGTGTGGGTGTGTGTGTGGTTATCTGTGTATCACCCTTAAAAATATGGATATGAGTTTATTGTCAGGAGAGAGTACGGCCTGGATCTGTTGAGCCAGCGAGTTGGATTCTCTTCATTCAGCCGTGAGATTCCCCTTGCCCTGCTTGTTTGAGTTTTTTAGCAAACAAACATGAAATAGGAACACATAAAAATTCAAACAGTTGTATATGGAGCCTTATATGCGTGGCGGACACAACAGAAGTGGAAGATTGAGCAAGCTAGTGTGTCCTGAGATGCTGAACAAAATACACTTTTTTTTTTCCCTTTAGTCATTGCTCCTTGTTCTCTTGTAGCTTTGTTTGCTTTTTGCGTTTGAGTCCTTCCTGCCGTCTGGCTTTGACGACTGGCTTTGAATTTTGAAAGGACTGATGCTGATACTCATAACTGTTGGTAAAAAACCTCCACCTCATACCTCATATAACAAAGGTGGGAAGATAAGAGATACATTTCGGAGATGGTTTGATGCATGGACAAAACTGTCATGGAGTCAGACATGCTAGTGCTGTGTTGTTTCTGATCTTTTTGTATTTAATGTGGTCAGAAAAAAAAAAGAAAAAAAGTATCTCTTTGGATGCTCCCATCTGTTTGAAACATTTTGATGGATTTAGAATAATGCACTGAGTTTTATTTAATTAATTAATTTGTATTAAATGACATGTCGATTCTTTGACTGGAAGATAGTTATATTTAACTTCATAACCTCACTGTCTGTCTGTCTGTCAAACTCTCTCGCAGTGTGTTTACCATGTGTTGTTGTTTACACTTTAGGTGAAGTCTCTGCATGTGGGGGCGTCAGCCAGATGTTGAAATAACCTCAATCTTTCAGCACCTAGTTTTCTTTTAACCCCATCGCTTGAGGCAGGAAGTTAGCTACGATGCATTCAGTTAGGGAATACCCACTACGTACAGTAGAGATAGATAGATAGATAATTATACACTTATTTATATAAAGAGCCTAAGTACAAGTTTGATCCGAGCACCTGCTGGATGATGTACAATACATTGAGATAACAGTAGGTTGTTGTTGTTGTTGTTGTTGTTGTAGTAGTAAAGAGGAAATTAAAATGCATTTAAGAATTGCTAATTGATTCTGTTTCCTGTGCTTTAATTCAAACAAAACATGTAATTCATGCTCACACACACAGAAAAATGTCTGTTAGTGTAACAAATAAATATAGCCAATATAATATGGCTTATTAGTAGCTTTTGTGGAAAAAGCTGAACTTTCTCAAATTAAGAAAACATCTATATTGTCTACTAATGTTAAGCTGCAGCCTGCATCAAAAAAGTAATACATAGTGAATTTACCTCTTAAATTGTGTGTTATTGTTTTTGTATTTGCAGTTTTTGGTTGACGTGAAAACCTTGAAGTGTAGTGAGTGTAAGTGATGGTATTTGTTTGTTTTCCTGTGACAGTCGTCAGCCTCTGACAGCGCCTCTGCCCTGCGCCTCTGTCAGGTTTCAGCCTGTCAGCAGGGCCACTGACTGCTCCGGGACTTTGTATTAGGGAATAACTGCGGAGAGCTGTACATGTTGTATCTTAAGAAAACTGCTGGCCCAAAAATGAAAATAACCTTATTTTAGCTCTGGTTGCAGGAAATGGCATTAGTTTTTTTTGTGATCGATTTTTTAAAAATTATTTATTAAACAAATGGTACAATCAATAACATAAAATGCAATACAGTACAAAAACAGCACAAAAACTAAAGAAAGAAACAAAACCCAGTGACGTCCCTAACCCAATCACCCACCCACCCCCCACCCATCCAGATCACCATCCCCATTAGATAGTTATCCTAATACCTCTTACAGATAAACAGTGTTATTGTTCTTTCCTCTTTATTATACTAATTGACCATCCGGCGATATAGAAATCAATTTGTAACACCCTCGTCTGACTCCAATGAAGTTTTACCGAGCGTAGCCGCTCTATTACCAGCAGACTTGTAGACCTCAGTTTCTACCCAATAGACACAACAATTTTTGGTTGTTTGTTATAAACTCTCAAGGTCCCCGTCCACCGACACTCCAACCCATGGTAAGCATTAACCACGGTCAGGTTATGGTTGAATTAGATATCGGTGTTTATCTCAGAAATGTCGCATAGAAAACGGCGTTATAACGGTGGAGTCGGTATCTGGTCGTAGACCCGAGGCTAGTCAATCGGAAGAGATAACCTGATTGTGACGTTCCTCCTATATAGCACCGCTGTCCCTACAGGCGCAGATAGACGCTCTTGGTTTAGTGTGTGACGCGACGAGAAGAGGTTTTAGGAGTTTTCCTTTCAGGAGAAACTACAGTCGGTAGGTTGACGGACCATTTACGTCATTTTCAATTAAACACGTACAGATGAAAGTTATACGAAGGAGTGAGTGAATCTTCCTGTAAAACCCCCGTCGTTTTACAGGGGTTAACCCTTGTATAAATAGGACGATAGAGCTGTGATTGGGAAATTATGACAGTCGTAAAAAGAAAATGATCGCGGCACGACCTTAACAACAAACGGTGCTGATAACTGTATCTAGGTCCACTGACATTTATTTTGTTACTACTGTTTTTACTTTCTAAGGGGGATCGTAAACCCATGTCTTTAATATAGAATACCAGAATCCTCATAATGATTGGTATAGGACCCTGTATGAGCGATGATGGCGTTCATAGCGTTGTCTTTTTTAGGGCCCCATGACCCGTTTTTCCTAGTGTGTTATGCTCTCACACCTGAGCGTCCTTTTTCTCTTTTTTTATCGTAGTTTTATATCACTTGGATTGTCTT
>NW_011359125.1:2920578-2925301 GCF_000735185.1 Notothenia coriiceps
AGGCACGCAGTATCCAGCCTTTGCACAGATATAAGGCGACCACGCCCAGGAAGGCCATACCAGAACCCTTATTTCCTTAGACGCGAGGCCGGCTCAGATGAGATTGGTCGTGCTTTTTACAGACTCAACGGCTTCCACTCGATGTTATTTTTATTATCAGGATTTACTTCTCCAATAAACCCACCTATTCCCATGCCTATCCACCGGCCATGCTTAAAAAGCATTCCATGGCATACCTCACACCACACAAGTGTATCCCCCCCGAGCCGTATCCTCAAACTTACCTACCCCACCCCTTCTAAATCAAGGCGCACTGCAGAGCCAACCTTCCCGACCCCGTGGTCAAACATCCCCTCAAGACTTCTGCATCACTCCCGACTAACTTCACTCTGTCCTCCCCACTCGGCCAAACTCGAGTTATTTTCAACAGCAACCATCCCTAAGAACATCATGTCAATCAAGCAACACTAGGGCTTCCTTTCTTAGCACGGCTCTCCTCCCCATCACTGCTCCGCTTCCTGCTGCATCTAGAATGACTTCCTGCCACAGCATTTGTTAGTGGCAACAATCCATCCAAGTCCGAAAAAAACAAGTACACCTCCAGAACTCTGCAGCAGTCTACCATCCACCACCGAATCCCAGGATCAACCCACCCGTGCCTTTTCTGCCCCACAACGGATCCAATTAGAATCACATTCCCAAAGACCTCTCATAACCAGGACTAGGGATGCATATCGTTGACTTTTTACGATACCGATACCACCTTGAACGGATACCGATACTCAACCAGACTACAATATCGTGATACTTGAAAATGTCATCGATCCCACAATTACTCCATGAAGCGCTTTACGATATAGTAACTGCACCATGTCAAATTAGATAGTAAATTCAATGGGGGAACTTCTTGGACCTTTTAGAATGAAACAAACAATGAAAAATACATTAAAATAAAAACCGATTATGGAAATTCTTTATAACACCCCCCATCAGGTGTGCCTGCGTGAATAGCACATCTTGCCAATCAAATCGACCCGTTATAGCACCGTTATAATAATGTTAAACCTGAGAATTCGACTAGAGAACACAATAAATAATAAATAAGTCCAATGAACTGGCTTGTACGAAACACGCCAACAAATCTCAATCTTTAAAATCAACATTTGCCTCACGCTGAGAGAAAACAAATCCCATCACAGTTCATTTGTGGGACTTTACCCCTTCTAGAATTGAACAAACAATGAAAAATACGATAAAATATGAAGAAAAATGATATGCAACTAATTTAATAACAACAAAATTAATAAAATATCTAATGATATTTTTAAATAATATATTTTTTAAAGTACGAAACCGATCTGATTCGGCAACGGTATACCTGTAGCGCACCAGTAACCGTATTCGTAAACCGGATACCGGTATGCATCACCCTAACCAGGAACCTCCTACATCGACCATCCCTACACCATCCTGATGCTAACCTCCGGTCTCCACCAACACAGAGATACAATCCTGTCCCCTCCACCAAAACACATCCAACACTGCCACCAAATCTGTCCAGTTGCAGAATCACAGATACACCGTTGAAGGCAAGGCACGTTATTGATACAGCACCGTTCACACCAAGGCACTTCAAAGGGCTTACAACATGAAAGACATTAAAAGCATAAGAAACAATAACTTATAACTGGCATTGGAGAAAGACCATTTAAAAGCAATAGATAAAAAACGTGAATAACACAGGTACATGAATCAAGTCCACAGTTGCAGCGTGAGATACACACATCGTAAATGTTTTAAGCTCTGACTCTCATCATTGCTCACTTTTCTAGCAGAAAAGTTTTCTTTGAAACTTCACTTTCGTTCTACTTGCTTATCCTTTATATTTTAAAGGACACCTATCCATGCCTTATTTAATATATATTGTAGGATCCTTACCTTCTAGTAAAGGTTGATTATATATATATACGTTTCTGTTTTCAAATCTCGATACCAAACGATCATGCATTTTAGCCATGCCTCATTTCGCTCTATTTGCTGTTCTCCAGCCCTGTTTTTGCAGGGGGCTGATTCTGTGAGCTGCAGCTGACCACGCCCCCCTGCAGGAGAGGGGAGCGTGCTCTGATCAAGTCAGAAGAGGGGGAGAAAAATAGATCTCCGTCCTCCGTGTTTTATTATATTATTATATAGAGTCGTTATTCATTTCTTTTAAAGCTCAATAAATAACAAAGAAGACCTCTGACCGGCACTTTTCTAATTTTGTCCGGAAGATTTCAACTTTAACGGGCATCTTGACCGGCGAAAGAAACTGAAACTCTGCTGCACGGTCCCCTCGTTCCTTGGAAGAGGCGGAGAGGTGGGTGTTTGTCATCTGCTGGTGGACTGACCGGAGAGAATTACAGTGCTTGCCTCTACGGGGAGGGATTGCATTGAATTACAGCAGCGGGAGCAAATGCTTGAAGGGCAGAATGGCAGAAGGGCAACCATGCGCTGGAAGTCTTCTTTGCTGCTTTTGCGGCAGACTACAGCGCCACTTACAGGCCTGGCATATGTACTATAGCGTCTCCAGCGCTTTCGAGCGGCAATGGCCGGCCGTGGCCCAACCCCCCATTCCCCTGATAGGTGGAGAGTTGGCCCAATAGCCGTAGCGCCACTGTCCTGACGTCAGGACAGTGTTCAAATCTGGATCAGTCTGTATCAGATCCGTTGCAGCCCCTTTTTTAGAAATGTGGGTATGGAGGAAAAGAGAGAAGGTTGTGTTTTCTGACACTTGGTGAGTTCCCTGGAACACCGGGGACACGTATTCATGTAGAAAAGACGTACAAAAGTGCATTTTGCATGATAGGTCCCCTTTAAGTGTTTCATGCTAAACAAACCCCTCTTTGGAATATTATAATCTGAACCCATGGTAGCTTTTAGTTCCCGCCAAAACTATTCCTCTTTTTTAAATGCACATAGTTACGTTTACCTTGTCTTTCTAGGACTTTTTTGGTATCCTCCACAAACCAGGGTCTTGAAACCTAAACGGATTCCTGTACCCCATGGTACCTTTTTCGATTTCGCCAAAACTATACCCTTTTTTAATTAAAGACCTGCCTTCAATGTATGATTACTGCCGTGTTTCAATACAGATTAGCATTAGCATGTAGAAGACGTGTACATCAGCATGCCAGAAAAATCCAGATTTTGTGTGGGAATCTGTGCCTTACAGTTCACATCGTCAAAGTCACGCACAATAATTTCTCCCCCCTCTTACTGGCTCTCCTCCTCTGATTTGGAGAAGCGAAGGAACGTGAGGAATAATCAGAGCTTCATATCCTCAAGTGATGAAAAGACGAGAGAAAGCGAGAAGAGTGTTTGTCGTGCTGTGTTTCAGGAGATGATGAAAGAAATGAGGCAGCTAGAGAATATCAACGAAACATTTAGTTGTAATTAAGTGGCCATATGGAAGGGTGGTGTCTGCCGGAAACAGAGACGAAAGAAAGTATGAGACAGTGGTCGTGATTTTGCTATTTAAAACTTAATGAAGTGGTTGGATTGACGGAAATTGCCTCAGTTACAAAGAAAAGTAAGTATTGCAGAGCGGAAATGAGACGAGATTGGAAGAAGGTGTATAGGCAGCATGGAGAGGGGGAAAAGAGATGCAGAGAGAGGCACGCACAAGCAGGCGGATGGAAAACACACAAACACAGGCAAAGGTCACACAGCCATCCCCGCCACCCGGTGCTCAGACAAACTGGCGGTAAAATGCTCTATTTCCCATCCAAATTAAAGTGTCACTTAATATTAATGTGGAAGTGAAAACTGTCACACAAACACACACACAAACGGCGCTCACGCACAAAGACACACATACAGAATTTAAAATCTCGCCTGGTCAATTACTGTGAGCCGACGGAGTCATGCACACGGGTCACAATGGAGTGTGTGTTTGTGTGTGTGTTTGTGTGTGTGTATAGCTCTGATCGGGCCCAGTGTCACGTCTCTTCCCATCTGTCACATGAAGGTTATTTCTGAATGGAGATGCAATCGTCCTGTATTACAAGGAGGGGGATTGTGTGTGTGTGAACCTGCGCCCATGTTTGTGCATTATGTGTGTGTGTGTGTGTGTGTGTGTGTGTGTGTACTTTCCAGTGCCTGTGAATGTGTTTGTGAGGAAAAGGAAAGTTTTTACCTGGATCAAATTTTTTGTCCAGGGAGGGGTTGTGTGTGTGTGTGTGTGTGTGTGTGTGTGTGTGTGTGTGTGTGTGTGTGTGTGTGTGTGTGTGTGTGTGTGTGTGTGTGTGTGTGTGTGTGTGTGTGTGTCAGTAGATTGCATACATTCACTGTTGTGTTTGTCTTGCTGTATCTTGTTGGTGTAAATGGGAACACAGAGGAGAGAGGGGAATAATCCCTCTGTATCTCTTTCTTCAACCGACTGGAACATCGCTCTCGCCTCTTGCTGGCGAGCATACACAAACACACACATACAATACACACACTCATGCACACACACACACGCAAACAAGCACACCACTCAACCAACCATGAAATCGTAATGTCAGACCTGTTAATGCCTCTAGATAGGGGAACCTGCATCCCTGCGTGGTCCTCTCACTGACACACACACACAGTCACACACACACACACACACACACACACACACACACACACACACACACACACACACACACACACACACACACACACACACACACAGACAGACAGACACACAGACACACAG
>NW_011359125.1:2925341-2926290 GCF_000735185.1 Notothenia coriiceps
TTCCACCCGGTTCCTTCTACCGGGGACACTGCCCGGTCTCGGGTTTCCCCCCACGGCCTGTGTCCAGCCGTATCCCCCCCCACTCTTCCATATATTAACGGATTTTGAAAGATTTTCTCCTCTCCTCTCACTGATCGAATGGCAAACGCGACCCACCATCGGAGGGCCTCCACGGGCCCGGCCTAGTGCCGGTGCTCTGGTAGTTCCTCCGAACTGCGGGTTCAACTGATGGCCGGGAGGGTGTGCTGTTTTGGGGTGGGGGACTTCCCCCACTCTGCGTGTCTCTTCCTTCCCGGGCCGGCCGATATGAAGTGTGAACAAGACGCACCGTCTGACTCAGGGGTCCCACAACGGGTCCCGCAGCGGTGTGGAGGTTCCCGGCTGGAACCTCCCCACCTCCGCTGCGGTGCACCCGGCAAACACGGTTGTTTCTCGAACCCTCCTCTGTTGTCTAGCGCAGTGCTTCTCAAAGTGTGGTCCGCGGACCACTGGTGGTCCGTGAGCGCCCCTTAGTGGTCCGTGAGTATATTGGTAAAATTTCACATTTGAAATAAATAAATTGATTTTAAAGGGGACCTATCATGCAATATGCACTTTTGTACATCTTCTATACATGAATATGTGTCCCCGGTGTGTCAGGGAACTCACCAAGTGTCAGAAAACATAACCGTCTCTCTTTTCCTCCATACCCAAATCTCTAAAAACGGGGCTGCAACGGATCTGATACAGACTGATACAGATTTGAAATGTTCTGATGTCAGAAACGGGGTGCTACGCCTATATGGGCAACTCTCCACCTATCAGGGGAATGAGAAGTTGCGTCACATGGTAACAGCATAGTAACATGCATCGCCCTCCTCCTTTGCAGGGGGTGTGGTCAGCTGCAGCTCATTTGCCACAGAATCAGCCCTTGTGAAGACAGGGCTGGAAAGAGCAAATAGAGCGAAAT
>NW_011359125.1:2926299-2928838 GCF_000735185.1 Notothenia coriiceps
AGGCATGGCTAAAATACATGCTCTGTTTGGTATTTTGAAAAAAAACCTTCACAGACATTTTTTATATAGGTATGGTGGCATTGGGATACATATTTTTTTAAATCCTCAGCAGAGGGAGGAGCTGTGGATGATTGTTATTGATTAATGCATCAGTGTTTCTTAGGGTCAAAAACAGTTTAGTTGCAATTTGGTGCTATATATATAAAAAAAAAAAATATATATATATATTTTTAAAACACCTTCAATTTCAGGGGGTTTCGAGGGGCTCCGTTGGCGGGGCGCACATCCAAGACAATGGTAGGGGAAACACTGAGTCTGTATCAGATCCGTTGCAGCCCCGTTTTTAGAGATTTGAGTATGGAGGAAAAGAGAGAGGGTTGTGTTTTCTGACACTTGGTGAGTTCCCTGACACACCGGGGACACATATTCATGTATAAAAGGCGTACAAAAGCGCATTTTGCATGATAGGTCCCCTTTAAGTTTAACTTTCAATTGCAGGATATAGCCCAGCGCCAGAGTTCCCGTTAGCCGGTAATTACCGGACTACAACCGGTAAAATATGCTGAAGACCGGCAAATCTAAATCTCTCCGGTCAAAGTGTCCGTTCAAAATAATTTCCGTTTAGCAATACCACATCAGTTGCGCAACTTGCGCCACTTATGTGACATACAAAAGAGTATGTGACAGACAAGAATAGTCCATTTTAATATCTAACACTTAATATGGAGAAAGAGATGTCCTGTATGGGTTGATTGTGCGTTGATCTGTTGGTAATGCCTCGGGGTTCCGGTGGGCATGTAAACAAATGCATAATGCTGAGCTATACTTTGTGGCCTCACCCTGTTGCATAGCGACACTTATTGTTTAGGTTTCTTTTAATAAGAAGGCAGTCATATCATTAGCTAGAACTAGCTAGATCTGATCGATATGGACATAAACGCGAGTGAAGTCTAATCTGACGGGAGATAGAGATCAGCTACTGCTGACGAGTCGACACGCAGCTCCGCATGATCACCTGCAGCGGTGAGCGGAACAAAACACACACTTCAGGTTAGAATATCACACGTAGCTATTTTAATTATCTCTCAAACTACCTAATCTAGTTATAGATATGTTTAGTGTTACTGTCGGGTCACTCATTACTGATCCGCGAGCTGCATGATACTGGCATAATAGATTGGCCGATCGGGCAACCAGCAGGTGAGGCTTCATTGCCCGAGCTAAATACTAGGTGGCCATCGGGCAGCCCTTAATGTCGAGCCCTGCAGGCAGATTCATTTCAGAACACATCTGTTGAACTTCAGCCCAGCTCAAGGACTTAGGATGCACCTGTTTACATAGGAGGATTCTGTAGTGATGTGTGGGAGGTTAAAAAAGTGGATCCTGTCCTCCTTTCCACTCGTTCATGCCTCTGCTTCTCTTCTCCTCTCTATCTCTCTGTACCAACATCTAGAGCCTGGCAGCTGCTAAACTGTTGGGGACCTTTGTCCCTCCTGCCGTCTTCCTCAAGCTGCTGTTGGATCATGTGACAAACCTCTCCTCTTCCTCTCACCCCTGGGCCCCCCTCATGGTGCTGGCTGCGGTGCTGGGAGGCTGCTCCAAACCCCTCCTTAAACCACATCTCCAAGAGATTGCCAACAAACTGGCCCATCCTGACGTCTGCCAGGAATATCAACAGGTCAGCAGGGAGACGTTGGGTTAGATTGTGCTGATCTGTTTTTACCTTATTTACCTGAGGATGACTGCTCTTGGCCAGTAAAGCCATCTGCTGCATTCCTACGCAGTAAAACCACATCTCTCTACTGTTGTTAAATTGAATGAGGTTGCAGCAGGTCAGCATTTCACTGCGGGAGGGTAAACAGTTGGCTGGTACATTTGTTGAAATACATAGACTTGTTTTGATGACAGATTTGCCAAGTTTTTCGTCTTGATTCACCACCTCAGCTGTTTTCTTAAACAGTCTTGTTAGGTGATCTTAACAATGTCATAGATGGTCATTGTTAGGGCTGCTCAATTAATCGTATTTTAATCGCAATTACGACTATGGCTTGCAACGATTACGAAAACAACGTAATCGAAATAAAACGATTTTTTTTTTAAAATTATTATTACTTTTTTTTTTTTTTCAAATACTTTTTTTTGTATTGGTTTTTCAGTTGAATGTATACTTAAAGAGTTCAGGGTAATGAACGTGGTTAAAAACCATACACGTTTTTCTCACAATAATTTGATGTTTTCAAAGTAAATGGATAATCGTTTTTAATAATCGTTATATCAATTATTGACCAAAATAAATCAATGATTTTTGCCATAATCGAGCAGCCCTACTCCCCTGTGCCAATAAAACTTTACAATTTGGCCAGGGCTGTGCAAGTAAGTCCATACCTTTTTCCACTGTGACATTTGTCCTTATGGAAATAGTTTCATGATAATGCTAAACTCTTGAAGGGTTTGAGTCAACCCATTCAACAGCACACTGTAAACAATGGTTGGTTAGTGGGTTCACTTTTCGTCCATCCCCCTAAAAATGCCGATTTTG
>NW_011359125.1:2928883-2940829 GCF_000735185.1 Notothenia coriiceps
GCATCACATAATCTGAAATAACAACTCATATTTCTCGGCATCAATTACATCAAAACATTATAAAGAACAACAATATATTAATAGGACTCAAAGAACTAGATAAATAAAAATAATATACCAATATTAAAATAGGCATTTCCGATAACACAGTAATGAATATAACGAAGGTCTGGCCATATGTTTTTTAGGCATGTGGAAGAAAGAAATTTGAAGATCACGATGTAACCATAGACCATTGGAATGAATGTGAACAAAAACGTAGGGATCTTTACAATGTCAAGGCTAGTTTTATTTAGAAATAACTATGATACCCAAGTTGTTATAGGACTTCAATGTAGATTATTATACATACGTTTTGAGCCTTTCTCATCAGCCTTAGAGAGGGGACCTATACATCGAGTCTCTTATTTCCATTTGGACGTATATTTTCTGGATGAGCGCAGGTGGTGACAATCTCGCAGTTTGACTGTGGCGTGTTGTACCGCTGTCGGATGAACGGATACCTTAGTTGTACGATGAAAACGAATCCTTACAGGTAAGCCGATCGTTTTCCAGGCTCATTAAGCCCCTGAGCCTGTTTTTCAGGTCTCTGGCTCGAAAATGACATTCCCAGAACAAATGATTATATCTTTCCCTTTTAAAACGGGGTAAAATGCATAATCTTTTTTCTCAAAGCAATGATAAACCTGTGAGTTGGATATAAAAAAGTCAGAATCAATATAGATTTTTTTAATTTTAATGTAAATTCAGGTTGAACATAGTAAGACAATATAAATTATAGTGTCCCTCCAAATTTTCTTTTTTACTTATAGTGAAAACCACCCTTGAAGGATGGGATCGGAGACTAAAAGCTTTAGGAATCCAAACTACAACATATAATAAGTACCCTGTATCAAGATGGATGCAAAACAAGTGACATTTGACCTTTTTAGAGAGGTTTAGAAAAGAAAACCCACATCTGGGGTCATATGGGTGTATTTTCCATATCTCTGGCCTCCCTCGTTCGATTTTGATGATTGACATCTCTTTTTAAACGTTAGAGCCAATATAATCGAGGGGAAGTTCCTAAAATCCATCTAAACACCATTGGTGAATGAGTGCTGCCTGTGCAGCATGAATGCCCCGGAACCGGAAGCTGCGATACACTCTGGTGGCTACCATTAGCCGCTCATTTAAATTCTCAGATTTTTACATAAAAATTGAATTATGGATTATCAATAATCTTTTCAAAGTGACAGACACATTGGATTAACCTATGGATTAACCTTCAGACGCGTTTTTAACGTTTTAATGCCATTGAACATGACTTTTGATCAGAAACCAACAGCCAAGGTAAGAGATGCCCCGTGAATGCTCCGTGATGCTACGTGTTGTGATGTCTGTGTTTGCTTCGCTTGTCGCAAATTCTGATCGCTCAGTGATGATACCAACACCTGAATAATCTGTGGAATCTCAGCTTTAATCGGATATCTTGTATGTGCAGTTACGATAAGTAATAAGGGTATTTTTACCTTGAGTTCTGTCCTAAGTGCGTTATATTATCTTTCGCTCAGGGATAATTTAGACGCTTCTTGTGAGACTTGTAATTTGTTTTGGTAAAAAAAAATTGTATCTTCAGTTAGCTGAGTTTCTAACCATTAAGTGAGTAGCTATGACACATTCATAGGTTTTTAAATATTAAGAAGCCCTGAGACACAGTTTTGTGTAAAAACTACACGCCAGACCCGGATTAGGGTCCTCTCAGGCTTAACAGGTTAATTCATTGTGATGTAATGATTCTTGTCCATTTTCACCCGCAGAGTATGATTCAACTTAATGTAATGGCAATGTCGTTGTTCCAATATCCTATATTCCCTATGCCATTACTTTCACAGGAGAATGAGTTATCCAGACGCAGACACAAACAGATGATTTCCGGTCTTGAGTACAGTTTAGAATGATGTTTAGTTTCCGCTTATATTACCAAGGTTTAATTATTCCGTTCCATTCCATTGATACCAATGGTTGTGGTATCAGAGCATCTGCCGGGCTGGTTGAATCGGTGTGCTCTTTCTCCTGTCACCTGTGACCCCTTTTATACACCCAGTGCAACTAACACCCGCCACCAAGTGTTCAAAAATAATATTGCACCATAAATATAAATAAAGTAAACTGACACGCCAACTACACCCATAAAATGGCTCCTAGACAATCAGTTTTCTTTTAGAAATTGATCCTATTTATCCTACTGCTGTTATTACACTCAAAACAAGACTTAGCAACAGTTTAACAAGGTACTGTTCTGCTTTTAAATGACCTTTAATATGTCTAACCTTTTGTAGAAGTGATTGTGTTTGTATGCCAGTGTTTTCCTGTGGTGGAGTCTTAGTTTTGCACTTTTATTTTGATAGTTATAAGATCTGGACTTTTATTTTGAGGGGACTTTTGCCAGAAGTGAATAGAGAACGGAGGAGTGTAAACACATGTGTAATGATGGATGGATGACGGAGAAATTAACATAACATAATTAGTTACATTGGGTTTTTAGCACCTGGCTGATAGGGGCACAAGGTTTGTTATTACTTTAATTAATATGTTTATTGATATTATGTGGTGTTATTTCGTAGTTTTAGCAAATTAACAAAACTGCTATATTAGCCTACATCTGTTCTGCTCTGTTAGTTAGGGGGCAGTAGTGAGCTATTTTACAACGGAGCTGTCTGCTAATATAAAGACATACAGTACAGTAATATGTATGTGAGAGTAACTCTAGTTTATATGGGTTGAAACTGTATATGTGATTTAAAATAACACGCTACAAATGAATTAATGCTTATTCTGGTGATTTTCAGTTAAAATGGGTTAAAAGGTAATGTGTCATGACTTATTGTCAGTAGGAGCTGTAATTGTATTATTTAGTTTGTATAAGAAATGTAACGTTTACAAATGCAAGGAATGGAGATGTTTTATCTGTGACATGGTGGCTAATTATTGTGTTTTCTTTCGTTTCATAGCTCTTACGTTGGTAGTGGTACGTTGGTACGTTGATACTTAATGTATACAAGGGTGTACAATAAAGGGATACCATCAAATCCAGAGTCTGACCATCATTCAGCCGGGGACGCTACAATCATGTTAATTGTTGTCACATATTATTAATAATAATAATAATAATAATAACTTGGATTTCTATAGCGCATTTCATGATACCCAAGGTCGCTTTACAAGGAAGAACAGGAGTATAAACAAACATAACAAACATAACAAAACAAAAGGCAGTCAGACGAACAGTTTAGACGGACAAAACAACAAATAGATTTGTGGCCATAGTCCTTGGCAGACAGATGGGACTTGAGGGCCCTTTTGAAGGCTGCAAGTGTGGGGATGTTGTGGTTCTCCGCAGGGAGAGCGTTCCAGAGAGTGGGTGCTGCCATACTGAAGGCTCTATCCCCGAAGGTTCACAGGTTGGTGCGGGGGGCCAGAGTATATTCAGTATTTTTCCAACACCTACTGATGTAGATTCTGATGTATTTTATGACTTAAAACAAAACCTGACAATATTTTAAGCTTGTGATTTAAGCGCATAACTTTTTCAGGTACCTAACCCAAAGCATATTCAAAAAAGTAATGGGATATCTTCATTGGATTTTGGGCCATTACAGAAAATAATGTCTGTGACAAACATGTTTTGTTCAGCAGGATAATCCTCCCATATTAACATCACTTATTAGGTTTTTGGAGAAGTAAAACGCTAACGACAGGTTATAAACGTCCTACTTGCATGCCTCATTGCTTTGGATCACCACCGCTAAGCTAAATGTAGCTAATGTTCCGCATGATGACATTTAGTTACCTGTTGTTGGCAACTACTAATCAATTTTAATTACACATAGTACAGTAAATTCCCAACTCGTAGATTTCAGAAGCTTTAGACTTAATTTGTGTCTTAGAACAAAACCTGATAATCTTTTAAGCTTGTGTTAATCACAGATATTTTTCATGTGCCTAACCAAAAGCATGTTCAAAGAAACCTCAGAGAAAAGGTAACCAGTCGTAGAATGTCAACTAATTTCCTGGTGTCAGGACTCGTCCGTGCACCACTCTAGTTAACACCTCTAAACCACTTTCATTTTAGCAAGGACTCTTTTCATTTGCATGGCCGCAAAGTTGCTTATCAAGAAAGGTAAACAACAATAAGGTTTTTTTCAAGCAAACAGCGGAGAAATGTTGTAATATTTATGCTTTTGCCTGTGCATTACAACCCATAATATGTTTTTAAGAAATACAGGGGTTGCGTGTTTTATTGTCACGCTGTCCCCCTGCTCTGCTGATATTTTGTTTTCATTCAAACTCCGGAATATGATTTATTTTCTCCTAAGCTCGCTCCGCTTCCATCAAACACACTGATAAATCAGCGACTGTTAAGGCAGCCTTTATATAATCGTGCTATTCAGAACATTCACAACATTACTGCATTCACACTCACAATTTGCCCAAAGCAGCTAATGTATTTAACAGCGTTGCATTATTTTCCGTTATAAAAGTAAAAGAAAGGAGGCAAAAACAATAAGAAGAGAAATAGATTGGGATAAAAATGCTGAACAAAGCTGAAACGACTGAAGAAAAAAGGAGGAATGGAGGGTTAGGGAATAGATGAAAGGAATGTTCTATACAGAAGCTTTACAACACGGCCAGATGATGAACCCTGAATGTACTCTGGAGTTGACATCAGCGCTCCACCCATTGTTTGCCCCAACACCGCTCAGTCCTACCTCTCACACAAAGCCCATCTCCACCCTTCACTGACAAGCCATTCAGCGGGGAAAACGCAATATTGATGGGCTCTGACTAGCAGCATTTTGTAGCCTGTCCGTTTTTCAATAGGCTCTCGCTCTCCCAGACTCATGGCAGGACTTAATGGAAATCTGTGACGGGCAAAAACAGCACAAAAACACTGTTCCCTGCCTTCATCTGTCGCAATGATTTTACGGTCTGGCTGAAGACAGAGTGTGTGTGTGTGTGTGTGTGTGTGTGTGTGTGTGTGTGTGTGTGTGTGTGTGTGTGTGTGTGTGTGTGTGTGTGTGTGTGTGTGTGTGTGTGTGTGTGTGTGTGTGTGTGTGTGTGTTTATGACCCATTGGTCGGAGTTCCGTGTGACTGAGCAGCCCATGAATTGTTCCTGCAGCAGGCTGGTTAGCAGAGCCACGACCACAGGGAGGCCACTGTGCGACACAGTACATGTGTGTGTAAAATAAACATTTAAGCCGTGCACAGATATGCCATTTGGGAGTAGCTGCCATTGATTTGAATGGTAGTAGTTGCATTTGTGCCTCCCTCCAGAAGCTTAAAGGATTAATAAAGCAGCAAGGACTTGTCCAGTGTCATTTCTCATATGCCTCTGAGATGAACATAGGAGGGGGGGAAGGGGAGCAAAACAGAGTGAGATGGATGATGGAGGGGAGGAAATTGTTATGAGAAAAGCCTATGGAGTAAGGGAGGGATAGAAAAAAAGAAGAGAAGACAGAGGAAGGGCTTAGCAGAATTAGGATATAATTAAGAGATGAAAAGTGTTATTTTAAATTGACATATCTTCCATTAAGCATGTAACTCCAGCGCTCAGTTAAAACAGCAATTTGCATGAAAATCAAGAATCTAAGTGTTAAATTAAACTCACTTATATTGAATGTGTATGTCAGTTGATATAATCATTCTGAAAATTGGATGCATTTTCACACATTTACTAATAAAGCCCATTGGATTTAATGCACATGGCAATTCACCCGAATTCACCCACATGCATACAAGCCTTTGAGGCAATTAAAGGATGCGGTCAAAGCGTATGAGGGGAGGAAAATAGAAAGAATATGAGAGGACCTGGAAGAATATCAGTCTGAGAATGCACCACTCCAAATATGTGCTCTATTAAAAGGAATTGCACAGGCATCATCCTCCCGCTGCAGAGGAAACAGAAATTGAAAAGGGCAAATCTGAGTTCCCGCACCTTAGTAAGACTAGCCACTGGCGACAGTCTATCTCCAACTCAGTGCTGCTGAAAAGGGCACAGTGAAAATACTCCAGCGCTCAGCATAAAAGGAGCTGACACACATTTCAATCCATTGGTTATAGTCAGTGTGCAAGCAAATTCCTACTGAAAGGGATTCGCTGGAAACTTAAGACATTTTTTAAGAGATGGCGACGCTCAATAGAACTGGAGAAATCACACAATCAGTCTGGAGAAATCTAATTATCTTTCATCATAAACTCGATGCAATTACAGAAGGTTTCCAGCACATATCTTACATGCCTTTTCTTATTGAACATGAACATGCTTCAACCACACTAGGATTTTATCCACTTGAATTCCCACACACTCTCTTTGGTTTTTTGTTACAACAGCTTCATGGTGAAATATGAATTTGATTTCACATTGTGTTGAGTCACATACTGTAGGCCCGATGCAACCATTGAAATGAATGATTTGGACAATGAAACACTGATTCCTATAATGAAGGAACATCAGTAGGAAAACAAACTTAACGTCTTGTAAGAAAAGACAATTTAATAGTTCAATCAACTCAGATATTAACTCATACTTCCAAAGTCTGGATATCTCCTCATATACTTTGCTAAATTGTTTCCATTAAGAAAGTATTCATTGTAACCAAAATGTATTCGGTTTTCAAAGCTCCACTCATCTGATGACCTACGGAGACCCGGAAGGGACATGAAGGGGTGAAAAAATAATCGTTGTTCTTTTCTTTTCACTATCTCTGTAGCGACTTTGAGCACCTGTAAAAGCACTAACAAAATACATCTATTAATATTATTATTGTTATTATTATACAAATGAACCTCTAAAGTTTATTTGTAATGGTTTTCACCGAGTTGTTTAATTTAGTCTGACTCTCCAGCTTTAATGTATTTTACCTTCCTCTATGTGCGCCATCATTTTTCAGGGCACTGTTGCTTTTTAAAGCCCACGCATGTTTAGTGCCGCCAGGGCTGCCAACTTTTCAGGTAGCACTTAAATGACATCAGATTATTGTCATGGTCATCCACAGTTTCATAAAACCTTTGAAGGAAGATATTTCAATTTGGGGTTTCAATACAAGGTCATTTTATTTCACAGGAAACACTGCTAGGGTCAACCCAAATGCAGGAGAGTAAAGGCAACAGGAACTTTTAACATAAAAACTAAATTACAAGCAGAACTAACGAGCGCGAGTTAAATTGGGACTCAAGAACTTTGCTCTGACGTCATCACCCTCGCACATTTTTAACCATGCATGCCTATATAATATGTTTACAAAAAAACTATGTTAAAACTTTTCTTGTTCTTAACCTATATATTTAGGGTTCTTTGGTGAGATTCAGTGGTCGATAATGTATGTATTGACTTTATTTTTGAATAGTACATCCCTCCGACTGGCTATAGTTTGTCGGCTTACTGAACATGTGTCTCTGCTCCGATCGTGCAGCACTACAAATTAAGTGAGAATTCCACTAAAATATTTTGGAACTAATCTAGTACGTCCGACCAATCATGAGGCTGCTTTTTAGTGCTCTTTTTAGTGTTCTTTAGAAAGTATGCGGACAAACATTGATTTGAAATGGCAATTTGAAGGTTGGATATTTGTGGACACTTTTTGTGTATTAATAATGTAAGTAATGTAAATTAAGTCCAGTTAAATGTTACTATTTAAAAGACAGTTATATTTATAATACTTTCAATTTGTATTGTATCATTTGTTGGCATCAAAGTGGGCATTTGATACAGATACAGGAGCAGTGGCTTTATGATTGGGCCTCATATAGCCCTTAAGGTCAAACTAATAAGATCCTCGACAACCTGTCTGTACAGTACAATGTGTGAAATGTTATTTCATAGGTCATAGTCAGGGTAATTCTGAACATGACTCTGCCGAGCATTTCATCTTGAGAGCAAATAAGGACATTAACAGCGCGTTACAAGAATAACATGTAGTTATTAAAAAGTTAGCAGCAGCCCAAATCTTAAAATGTTGGTTTCACTAATACCTCATTCACACCAACGCAACTCCGGTTAAAGCTCCGTGCTAGAGCTTTTCAGGTTCAGAACCGGTTCTTCGGTTTAGCTCCGGCTCTTTTCACACTGCCCAGAGTCCGACTGGTGCTGCGTCATTGCGTCATCGTTTGTGTCTTGTTTGTGTCATCAACCGTTTGCGTGCCTGCTTCATAAAGCCAAACCGTGCGGAAACCCCTCACAGCTGACACCGACAACAACAACAATGGCCGATTGTGCTCCAGCTTCCTCTGTACCTCTTTGAAAGACCAGATTCCCAGTAGGTAGCTGGTCTCTTCAGTGGACCACTGCTGCTTGTTAAGTTTCTCCATCGTTTTATACAAACTGGATAAAACGGCGGCTTTTTGTTGTTGTTCAGGAGTTAATCCCGCCCCTGCCCCTGCCCCCGCCTCGACGTAAGCGTGACGTATGCGGTGCTTTTGCTCTGGCCGGACAATTTTTTGGTGCTTGAAACGAACCGGATTCCGGAGCTAAGAGGGAGCTCCGCCGCGGTTTGAACAGGAAAACCCGGTGCTTTTCAAGCTCCAGCTCCGAACCGGCCCTGAAACACCGTTGGTGTGAATGAGGTAAATGAGGATTGCTACCTTTATGCTTTGACAGCTGTTAGAAAACATATAACATATCAGAAAAATAACTCAAAGTGAAACAGTTTGATGTTTATTTTGCTGAAACAAACCGCATACAGTAAGAAGACTGAACTCAACTACCTGAAGGTGCACAGAATAAATATAAAAGTTCCACTGTCCAATAGAATACAATCCATTTCCCCAGAAGAGCCATCAATTTGTGAGCAGAACACTTCTGTACACCCACTGCACCATTAAAGTATTGAGAAACATAATGCTTTGGATGAATGGGTTTAATGCATTATTGATGATATTTTGGTTTGTTGGTTTGTATGAGGCAGTCCTTGGAGAGTTTTTAAGTACTATTTCAAAGAGCCCAGCGTTTTGCTTTTTTATCTGCTGTTGCTTTAGCCCTGATGTGTTACAGTGCTTTAATTTGGATGGACACACAAACACACCCACATGCACACTCATGCAAGGTGTCATGCTAGTTTTATTCTTTACGCTCTCTGGGGCATGTGCATGCTCAGTAGCTCTGGTAAAGTCACTTAATATGGGTAACTGCAGTGACACACACACACACTGAGGTTTCAGTGTTGCGTTTGATCTTCAACATTCTCTCGGGCATGATGTTTGTTTGGTTACCTCAAGGTTTTGTCACAGTCTGTATTCAACATTATTCATGAAGTGCTACTTTCTTTTTCCCAAGCAAGAGCGGCGTGGCCAGGAGCTCAGAGAGGCTTTAGACAGAACAAATCATCAGCTCGCACACACGCACGTCCAAAACAAATATGCACATGCATTTAGGAGATCAACCACACCAAAACAAAGTCACTTGTCTAAATAGATCTTTTCAGCGCAGGCTTGCACACAAAAACTCATGCCCGGCAGCAGTTTTTAATCAAACAAAGCGTAACCTCATGAGGATAAATCTTGGGTTTATTTAGTGTTTATCCTGTGTGTCTTTGAAAGGAATGTTTAAAAAGGACTTGCATTAGAGTAGCAAAGCATTAATCTTAATTTTACCCCTTCAGCTGTGAAATTAAAGAGCCCTAACATTGTTTACGATGCTTAAAACAGTACTTTAAGTTACTTTGGGTATGTTAAGATATGACCAGGCGTCCAGATTTAATCAGCAGAGCTCTTTTTTTTCAGAGTGCTGCTTCCAGCATACAGGGATGTTGTTTATCATGATAATGAGAATGACTGGAAGTTTTAGTTGTCTGAAAACAAATCTGTGTTCAAGTGTTTTGATCATTGTTTAACTTGTTATTTATGCTGCCTACCGATGTAATGGAACCAAAAAGAAATGCTGTATTGTAGTCACAAAGAAAAATACAGATGGTGCAAGACTGTGATGCTGTAGCCGAGCGATTGTTGCTATGATTAGCATCAATCAAAACTGTTTCCCATGCAAGTTGATGTTGAAATTGAGTTGTTTGTGCCTTTATTATCAGTAGTGGACAAACACTCTGTAAGTAGTCTATTGCCGGCATTGCAACATACAATCTAAATTGTTTGTTAAAATGCAGCCTGTATTTTATTCTAAACGATTCAGCACAGGGAATCACTTCATTGTGTCATGAATTCATCCAGAATAAGTAAGAAAAGGGAATAAATGTGACATTTTCTGAATCTAATAAAGGGCCAAAGTGATGGTAGAGATACCAGACGTTACAAACCTCACGCTCAGTGACATTTGTTATGACATTGATAACTTAAAATCCAGCCTTGGGACTGTATGTCGTTTGGCTCGCTTCTTATGAATAGACAGAAGTATTTAAGAATCAATTGTTTATTATTTAAAATGTTCAGCTGCAAGTAAGAAATACCATTTTCCATTTGCCCTAACCCCTAAGTGTCAAGGCTTGATTCATTTGTTCAGAAAGTCAGAAGAAATAACTGCTGAATGAGAGATTAACGTCATAACTTGAGCACTTTTGTATTCTATTAAAACTAGTGATATAGTATTTAACCACACCGGAACGACAACCCAGAGGCAAAACACAGTCCATGATGGGTGTCTCGGGCGGACGACCCAGGGGCAAGGCAGAGTTCATGATGGAGCTCTCGGGCGGACGGCCCGGGGGCAAGGCAGAGTCCATGATGGAGCTCTCGGGCGGACGGCCCGGGGGCAAGGCAGAGTCCATGATGGAGTCCTCGGGCGGACGGCCCGGGGGCAAGGCAGTAGCTGGTGGAATCTCTGGCGGGTCCGGCGTAGACGAGACCCTGGACGGAACAGGACATAGGGTTGGCAGGACCCCCGGCAGAAGAGCAGTCGGCGGGATCCCCAACGGGACAGGACATGGAGTTGGCAGGACCCCCGATAAAACAGGTGTCGGTTGGACCTCCAACGGCACAGGACATAGGGCTGGCAGGACCCCCGGCAGAAGAGTAGTCGGCGGGGCCTCCAACGGCACAGGGCATAGGGTTGACAGGACCCCCGGCAGAAGAGTAGTCGGCGGGGCCTCCAACGGCACAGGACATAGGGTTGGCAGGACCACCGGCAGAACAGTAGTCGTCGGGGCCTCCAACAGCACAGGACATAGGGTTGGCAGGAGCCCCGGCTGAACAGTAGTCGTCGGGGCCTCCAACGGCACAGGACATAGGGTTGGCAGGACCCCCAGCGGAACATCCAATGGACCAGGACATTGGGTAGAGACTTGAGAGGGAACTTGAGAGGAGTCTCGAGAGGAGACTTGAGAGGTGACTTGAGAGGGAACTCGAGGGATGACTTGAAAGGGAACTCGAGAGGTGACTTGAGAGGGGACTCGAGAAGGAACTTGAGCGGAGACTCAAGGGGGGACTTGAGAGGTGACTTGAGAGGTGACTTGGGAGGGCTCTCGAGAAAATAACAGGAAAATATGGAAATTATAACTAATTGTGGTTTTATTTTACATTACTTAAAACTTGGCAGGACTCCCAGTGGAACCTCAAACGGACCAGGACATTGGGTAGGGACTTGAGAGGGAACTCAAGAGGAGACTCGAGAGGGACTTGAGAGGGAACTCGAGAGGTGACTTGAGAGGGAACTCGAGAGGAGACTTGAGAGGTGACTTGAGAGGGGACTCGAGAGGCAACTTGAGTGGGGACTCGAGGGGAAAACAGAGAGCTGGCTTGAGAGGGAACTCAAGAGGAGACTATAGAGGGGACTTGAGAGGTGACTTGAGAGAGAACTCGAGAGGAGACTTGAGAGATGACTTGAGAGGGGACTGGAGAAGACACTTGAGAGGGGACTTGAGAGGTGACTTGAGAGGGAACTCGAGAGATGACTTGAGAGGGGACTCGAGAGGGAACTCGAGAGGGGACACGAGAGGGAACTCGAGAGGGGACACGAGAGG
>NW_011359125.1:2940846-2942813 GCF_000735185.1 Notothenia coriiceps
ATTGTAGTCAAGTGCTTTGAAACACAGCCCGGCGTCAACATATGATACACAATGCAAATATTATGTTTTAGAACATAAACTCAAGGTTTAGTATCCAGAATACCGGAAATCTATTTTTTTTTTCGTGGGGGAGGACCCCCACCCGTTAAAAATGTCCCCCCCACATTCAGGATGCTTCCTACGCCCATGTATATTTAAGCAATAGCTCACGACAGGCCCCCTTAGCTGTGATATAATGAGCATATATCCCGGCCTGAAGTGAGCTATTGCTTTTATAAAACGGTTACCAAGTGTGGCAATATGAAAGAAAAATACACACTCTAATTTAAATAGTTTTTATTAGTAAATAATGATGTTCAAAATAAAATTGTCCCTCCGTTGCCTTCTGCACAAAACATAGTGCAAGGTGGTTGCTATGCAACAACACTAACAGCAAGCGAACATACTAGAAAGAGAGCGTCCACCTTGCACTATGTTTTGTGCAGAAGGCAACGGAGGGACAATTTTATTNCTCACCTTCTAAAGAAGAATCTTAGCGAATCAGCCAAAACATGAATATAAACAAGCGAGTGCCCTGTTTTTCCTGGCCAAGGACAGGTTCATTGAACACAACCACGTGTCTTCACCATAGGTCTTCACGTGTTTATTGTCTCGTCTGAAGGAGTTAACGGACGAGCATTCGGAACGGCCGCTCAGCTCTTCAATATGCCTGTACCATAAGGGCCGTACCAACATGCCGCAGCGGCTGGTTTGCGAGGCTGTGTCATCTTTAGTTGTAAGCACGAGTGCGATCTGTAGTGTTGATTAGATCTCGGTTAGCTCAGCTATGCTAGACGCGAATTTAAACGCGAGCTTTTCTACACACAGGTGGAAGGAGAGCTGCTCTCCTGAGAGCTCAAAGGACGCTCGCCGCGGAGGAGTGAAGAGCGCCCGTTGAGTCATTATCCGTATTATTAATGAGACATTAGAGCACTAAACTTATTAACAGGTAGAAATACTATCATGACGCAGTAACAAAAAAAAGTCGTTAAAAATAACCAAGAATAGGAGTTTGAAGGTGGAGGGATTGTAAAATATCGCACAAAGAAAAAATCTGCTTACAGTCGTGTCCGGTTCCCATCATGGGTGTTGAAAGCATGGCTATCCATAGAGTCTCCTCATGTCGCTCTCCAAGCTGCCACCAGATGATGTTTTAAACTTCAATGCAATGCATGCGGTCCAACAGCAGTCGATGGTGAGATATTCTGGTATTCAAGAGGTTGCTTTTTCTTTTGCCGAGCAGCATGAAAGAAAGCCAACAGGGAATGGGCTGGATTTCTAGTTTTTATTAAGCAGAGGTTGAGTTCAATAATTTGTACGGCCCTCGGAGGATGTTGTACAAATTGAATGGAAAAAGGTTCCCCACCCCTGCTGTAAATAATAATAAAAACTCTTGATTTATAACATCTCTGTCTCCTATTGATCTGAGTAAATTATAAAGAACAGCCAGTTAATTGAAGGATTATAGCACAGGCCATTGTCAGATGGTATATTACGCTGTTTTTTTTCTGCTTCGAATAGTTCTCTCTTTTTTCACCATACCTGTGTTTGCATCACTGGTATATATAAAGTACATACTGTATAAATAAATTAAATGTGACATATATCCTAAGACACACAAAAAGAGAAACCCTTTCAAATACAATATCAAGAATAAACAATATGATATCAGTATTTTACTAAAACTAAATATAATATCTGTGGTTTCCATTTTGTTAATTTGGTCGCTACACTTCTGAAAATCACCTTCTTTCTCTAATGTCAAATTACGTCTTTACTGTGAGCATGGCCGTAGGAAGCATCCTGAATGTGGGGGGGACATTTTTAACGGGTGGGGGTCCTCCCCCACGAAAAGCAAATAGATTTCCGGTATTCTAGATACTAAACCTTGAGTTTATGTTCTAAAACATAATATTTGCATTGTGTAT